>NC_069504.1:814132610-814375958 GCF_027579735.1 Bombina bombina
TAGATTTTTCCAGAATTTTTAATGAACCTTTATTTGTACATCGTCAGTGTTGTCTGGTTCAGTAACTCTGGATATGTCTGCTAAATAAATATTTGTGTTTATCTTTTATGTCACTTGTAGAAATGACTTCATGAAAGAATGTATCTTTGTACAGTAGTTGAAGGCACAGTCACTTTATTCATGTCATTTTTATGACAATACTGCAGTCTCAGTTTCAGTATTATCTATGTAAACAGTACAATGGGGTATCCAATGACATTGTTAGCTGAATCCTTAAGTAAATAAGGACTTTCAATACAGTGTACAATAAATCCCTCTGAATGATATGAAACTGTATGTCATTGTTTTAACAGAACGTCCCAGTTGGAGGAGACTAGAAGTGAACTGGCCGCCTAACCGAGAGGTCACTGCAAATGATCAGCAACAAGAGCAGGTACTGGGTCAGGGGACGGAGGTCATTTGTGTGGCGCACAGCCTGGCACTTTACATGTGTGCTACGTACAAATGTCATGAGGTTGTATAGGGTGTATGTTTGTACTGCACATGTGCAAGTTATTGAATTTGCATCATAAAAAAAAAATTGTTAGGGACTTTATTTATTTTGTTTGCTGTTTCTATCATTTTTAAGAGGGTATGACAGTGTTTCTCAATCGTGGTCCTCAAGTAACCCCCAACAGGCCAGGTTTTCATTATAGCTGAACTAAAGCACAGGTGAAATAATCAGATGATCAGTAACCATGGTTACTAACCTGCTCTCTCACCCATCAGCTGATTATTACACCTGTGCGCTAGTTCAGCTATAATGAAAACTTGGCCTGTTGGGGGTACTTAAGGACCGCACTTGAGAAACACTGGTGGAAAAGACCAACTATAAGAGTATTTTATGATTGCACTACTGCTTGTATATAACTATGTTTTAACCACAGAAAATTGGTTAAACCCATAGTTAGTCAACTCCAGAGCAGCAGTGCACTACTGGGAGCTAGCTGAACACCTCCAGCAAGGCAATGACCAGGCATATGTGTGTAGCCACCCATCACCAGCTAGCTCCCAATAGTGCATTGCTACTCCTGAGCCTACCTATGCTTTACCAAGAGAACAAAGTAAACGTGATAGAAATACATTGAAAATATGCTTAACACCTTAATGAATGGGGATTCCTTTTTTGATAGCGCGGTTAGCAGCGAGACTGCGCTATTCCAGGATGTTTGCAGCCGCAAGGGAGGTCATAATAGCACGTGGCAAGACCTGTGCTACTATGATCTGAAAAAACCCTAACGTACAGGGTACGTCGCGGTCGTTAAGGGGTTAAAACTGCATGCTATGTTTCATCCACGAAAGTTACATTTTTATGCTTCTTTAACTCGCAATATTGAGTGTTTTCCCTACTGTCCCAAGAAATAATTGAGTGCACCCTGCAGGATTCAACAATGACCCTGCTACATGCACCCCAGTGATTACTTAATCATATTTAGCCATAACTGGCCATTACAAAGAAGTAGTAGTGCATGTAGTTAGCCTCATTTATTAACCTTCATAAATAACATTTACACAGAAAAATAAATTAAATGGACAATAAATAAAACCAGCTGTAATAAATATATATATATATATATATATATATATATATATATATATATATATATACTGTATATATATATATATTAACAATACTTTATGGTTTCATTATTGTTGTCTTTTTTACGTACTACTAATAAAGTTTTATACACTGGTCGTCTGGTACTCCAGCAATTATCAGATTTTTGAAGAGGAAGTCTTCGTTGAATATAGATACTTAATACAAATAAATTCCTCATGCACAATTAACACACTGTATTCTCTGTATTTACAATTATGCAGTAATTATTTCTCAGATAGCCTTGTGCAAATACCAAGCATTTCTTTTCCTTGTACTACATTTTTGTCTGCCACTAAGACTATATTCTGTGTATCTCCACACATTGGGCCAGATTTATTAAGGGGTAAGAGCGCAGTCGGCTGCAGGTTCGCATAAGCGAACCTGTAGCTAAGATTTAAGAAGCAGTGGTCATCAGACCTCTGCTTCTTAACCCATTTAGTTAATTGTTATGTGGCATATGCCAATCCCCCCCCCAGACTTTTCCGGGGAGATTGATGGCCCTTGGTCACGCACGATTGGCTGCGTTGCACACTAGCCGTAGATGTGAAACTGGGCAGACAGGGGCAAAGATGTATTCCCCTGTCAGACTACTTTGTTAAATCTGGCCCTGTCAAGTGCTACTTTTGCAAAATATCCCTTTGTCTTCTAACCATGCAACTTCAGTTCATGTCCTCTTGTTCTACCAATACTCTTGAGAGCAAACAATGTGCTGGAACTGGATTAATCCATACGTTTCACCTGAGTACTTCCACAAATGATTTCAGTCACAAACCAACCTACCCTGGAACCGTCTTACTTGGTTCAGTTGCTGCATGTTTCTTACAGGATGAACCAGATTTACCAGACTGTCTGACCCTCATCTTATTCTTCTTTTACAATAATTATCTTTTGGTTTTCTAACTCTACCATTCTTGGCATAGCTCATAGATTCTAATGTCACTATTGCTTTAGCATTTCTTTGCTAGATGTCCAATGTAAGGCAGAATTGTTTCCAGGGCCAGCTCAACCATAGGACCAAGTGGGTCCAATGGACCCAGGCAGCACTTCAGTGTCTGAGTCAGTTACTGTGAGACCTAGACCACTCCTGTGCTCAGTCTCCATGGGGGAAGTCACAGGCTCCCAGCAGAATAACCTCATTATGCATAAAGACATAGAACCAGTCAGGGGCAACATTAAAGGTGGGGACAAGTGCATGTCTTACCTAACTTCCTTCCCACTTATTGCATAGTTGTACATAAGCATTGTTTGGATGCAGGTAGGCAGGCTTAGTAAGGTCAGCAGCCAGACTAGTAGGTTGATATGCTAATCAGCATTGTTACTACTGGTTGCGTCATTTCATTTTCGGACCCAGGCAGCACAATATCTTGAGCCTGCTCTGATTGTTTCTATCCCAGTATCTAGTTTCACCATGTTTTTTGTTTTTTATGTAAACTTTTGCTTATAAAGGGGCATAAAAGTGTGAAGTTTGTTTCATCTTCTCTGGCTTCTTCTCTCTCCCTTTCTCCTTGGACTTGAACTGAATATCATGTATATGTCTTGAGCTAGAATCCGGTGCCATACTTTATTCATACACTCATCAGTGCATATTTACAAATGGTTTTTTTTTCTGTTTTTTGGACTTCTCAGATTTAAAGAGACATGAAACCCATTTTTTGTAAAGATTCAAATACAGGGAGTGCAGAATTATTAGGCAAGTTGTATTTTTGAGGATTAATTTTATTATTGAACAACAACCATGTTCTCAATGAACCCAAAAAACTCATTAATATCAAAGCTGAATAGTTTTGGAAGTAGTTTTTAGTTTGTTTTTAGTTTTAGCTATTTTAGGGGGATATCTGTGTGTGCAGGTGACTATTACTGTGCATAATTATTAGGCAACTTAACAAAAAACAAATATATACCCATTTCAATTATTTATTTTTACTAGTGAAACCAATATAACATCTCAACATTCACAAATATACATTTCTGACATTCAAAAACAAAACAAAAACAAATCAGTGACCAATATAGCCACCTTTCTTTGCAAGGACACTCAAAAGCCTGCCATCCATGGATTCTGTCAGTGTTTTGATCTGTTCACCATCAACATTGCGTGCAGCAGCAGCAACCACAGCCTCCCAGACACTGTTCAGAGAGGTGTACTGTTTTCCCTCCTTGTAAATCTCACATTTGATGATGGACCACAGGTTCTCAATGGGGTTCAGATCAGGTGAACAAGGAGGCCATGTCATTAGATTTTCTTATTTTATACCCTTTCTTGCCAGCCACGCTGTGGAGTACTTGGACGCATGTGATGGAGCATTGTCCTGCATGAAAATCATGCTTTTCTTGAAGGATGCAGACTTCTTCCTGTACCATTGCTTGAAGAAGGTGTCTTCCAGAAACTGGCAATAGGACTGGGAGTTGAGCTTGACTCCATCCTCAACCCGAAAAGGCCCCACAAGCTCATCTTTGATGATACCAGCCCAAACCAGTACTCCACCTCCACCTTGCTGGCGTCTGAGTCGGACTGGAGCTCTCTGCCCTTTACCAATCCAGCCATGGGCCCATCTATCTGGCCCATCAAGTCTCACTCTCATTTCATCAGTCCATAAAACCTTAGAAAAATCAGTCTTGAGATATTTCTTGGCCCAGTCTTGACGTTTCAGCTTGTGTGTCTTGTTCAGTGGTGGTCGTCTTTCAGCCTTTCTTACCTTGGCCATGTCTCTGAGTATTGCACACCTTGTGCTTTTTGGCACTCCAGTGATGTTGCAGCTCTGAAATATGGCCAAACTGGTGGCAAATGGCATCTTGGCAGCTGCACGCTTGACTTTTCTCAGTTCATGGGCAGTTATTTTGCGCCTTGGTTTTTCCACACGCTTCTTGTGACCCTGTTGACTATTTTGAATGAAACGCTTGATTGTTCGATGATCACGCTTCAGAAGCTTTGCAATTTTAAGAGTGCTGCATCCCTCTGCAAGATATCTCACTATTTTTGACTTTTCTGAGCCTGTCAAGTCCTTCTTTTGACCCATTTTGCCAAAGGAAAGGAAGTTGCCTAATAATTATGCACACCTGATATAGGGTGTTGATGTCATTAGACCACACCCCTTCTCATTACAGAGATGCACATCACCTAATATGCTTAATTGGTAGTAGGCTTTCGAGCCTATACAGCTTGGAGTAAGACAACATGCATAAAGAGGATGATGTGGTCAAAATACTCATTTGCCTAATAATTCTGCACTCCCTGTAATGCACGTCATTTTAACCAACTTTCCAAGTGACTTCTATTATCATATTTGCTTCATTCTCTTGCTATCCAGCAGTGCCCTACTGGGAACTAGCTGAACACATCTAGTGAAATAATGCCAAGAGGCATTTATGTGCAGCCACCAGTCAGCGGCTAGCTCTCAATCTCAAACCTACCTAAGTATGCTTTTCAACTAAAGATACCAAGAGAATGAGGCAAATTAGCTAAAAGAAGTCAATTGAAAAGTTGATTTAAATCACATACTGTGTCTTAAAGGGACAGTGAACCCCAAAAATGTCTTTCATTATTTAGATGGAGAATACAATTTAAAAAAAATTCCAATTTACTTCTATTATCAAATTTAGTTCTAATGTTATTCTTTGTTGAAGGGATACCTAGGTAGGTAGCGTGCACATGCCTGAAGCATACATGACAGGAAATAGTGTTGCCATCTAGTGCTCCTGCTAATGTATAACATTGTTGCAAAACTGCTGCCATATAGTTTTGTGGACACGTGCACACTCATGAGCTTACATCCCAGCTTTTCAACAAAGGATAACAAGAAACAAAGAAAATTTGATAACAGATGTAAATTGGAAAGTTGTTTAAAATTGTATGTTCTGTCTGAATCATGAAAGAAAAAAAACGAGTTTTATGTCCCTTTAATCATGAAAGAAAAAAATTGAGTTTCATGTCCCTTTAATAAGAGTGATCATTTTTCTGCATAGTCTGTGCACCCATAGTATTCAGTCTTCTTTTAATTTCATTATGCGATTTTTCTCTTTGAAGTCTTGCATTGCTGTTGTTTGGTTAACAAGGCGTTGTTTTAGGGACCTTATCAAGGACTGGTTTCTCACGGGGTTGTATGTTGTGCATAGTGTTTAGTTAATATTGCTAAAGAGTTCATGATCTATGATTCAGGCTTGTTATGAGATATGGACTTGTATAGACCATGAGAATCTCTAATGGACATAAAGACTCTAATGTTGAATATATCAATTGTTAAAAGATGATTCTTGTTATTGTTTTGCTTTGAAAATAATCTTTTGTTAATACTCTGTATACTTTATTTAAAAAATTCCTAATAAAAATTATAATAAAAACTGTGACATGAAGATGTTAAACAATTATAAAGGGACAGAGCAGGCAATTTTAAGCAACTTTCTAATTTACTCCTATTATAATTTTTTTCTCGTTCTCTTGGTATTTTTTTTGAAAAAGCAGGAATGAAAGCTTAGGAGCTGGGCCCATCTTTGGTTCAGCATTTTGCTAATTGGTGTCTAAATGTAGCCACTAATCAGCAAGCGCTACCTAGGTACTGAACCTAAAATAGTCTGGCTCCTAAGCTTTCATTCCTTCTTTTCAAATAAAGGTAGCAAGAGAACGAAGAAAAAAATAATAGGAGTAAATTGGAAAGATGCTTTAAAATTGCATGCTCTATCTGAGTCATGAAAGAAAAAAAATAGGGTTCAGAATCCCTTTAATAATCTTGTTTACTAATCATCTGATTATTTTACCTGTACTCTAGTTCAGATTTCCTCAAAATCTGGTCTGAGGCACTATGGAATCTGATGTAGAGCTCACAGCCTATTTTTTTCTTTTTTTTTTGAGTCACTTGTGTAAGTTTAGTAATATTTTACTAAATCAATCTATTTAAAGTGTTATTTCCTAGCAATAATGTAGTCTTACCACATTTTTTTGCTGCTTTTCATCTTTTTTTTTTTAAAAAAAAGTATGTGGGTACACCTGGAACTGTATTCTGTCAGTTTGGGACAAGAATGTGACATTAATAATCCTGGATGTCACAGTGGTTTTGCAACTCTAACTTTTCTTCATGAACCATGACATATACAAACAACCTTCCTGTAAAGTTTTTTTTTCTTCAGTTTACCATAGATGTGCAAAATGGGTTAAAACTACTACATGAAAGTTTAAAAGGACAGTCTACACCAGAATTTATATTGTTTTAAAAGATAGATAATCCCTTTATTACCCACTCCCCAGTTTTGCATAACCAAAGCAGTAATATTTATATACTTTTTACCTCTGTGATTATCTTGTATCTAAGCCTCTGCAAACTGCCCCTTTATTTCAGTTCTTTTGATAGACTTGCAGTTTAGACAATCAGTGCTGGCTCCCAGGTAACTTCACATGCATGAGCACAGTGTTATCTATATGAAACACATGAACTAACACCCTCTAGTGGTAAAAAAAACTGTTAAAATGCATTCTGAAAAGAGGTGGCCTTCAAGGTCTAAGAAATTAGCATGTGAACCTCCTAGGTTAAGCTTTCAACTAAGAATACCAAGAGAACAAAGCAAAATTGGTGATAAAAGTAAATTGGAAAATTGTTTAAAATTACATGCCCTATCTGAATCATGAAAGTTTATTTTGGACTAGACTGTTCCTTTAACCTACAAAATGTGTACCAGGAGTTAGAGGTGTAGAGTAAGTGGCCAAATTAATACACTCATTAAGGTAAACTAGTAAATACTGTATATTAAGAGGTATTTAGAGTGAAGATGATATACATGAACGTAATATATCATTATGTAATTAACAGATAAGGTAATTAAAGGGACATTCCAGCCACTATTGAAATGCACATGGATGCGTTTCAGTTTTTAATAGGAGCATTTTTGTAATATACATATATTGGCAACAATGCTTTTAATAAATGTTTCAAATGTTTATTTAAATAAGCACAGCACTTGCTGTGATGATAGAAGTACATTGGAAAATTGGTAATTGCTGACACGATACAAGCCCCACTGGTGCTCTGAGCAGCTGCAGTATTTAAAATGCTGGTGCACTGAGGATATCTAGCTATGCTAAGAAAAACAAAGCAATTGATGATGATGAAGTTTAGTTTTGACTAGACTGTCCCTTTTAACTATGCATTTTTGTAGTGTGTGTTTAAGAGGTGTGCTATTAATGTTAGTGACCATGTATGTCTTCTCACAGGGAAAGGACAGTCCTCGCACCCGACGCCAGCGGAGCGCTCTCATACAAAGCTGGGAATCTGGCACCCCCAGTCCACGCGATGAGGAATAGCAAGTGAACTTGTGTGGCAATACTTCTGCTCTCAGTATTGGATGATATATTTCTTCTTCAGAAACTCAGGATAAGACTGCCCATTCCTGTCTGCCTTTTCGCAAAATGATTGCTGCAAAATGCCGTCTTCACATGACTTTATAAAGACACTTCAGGCCTGTCCTACGTTTCGTGTTACATGATCAGTATCTAATCTGCCAATCAACCTTTTGTAATCTATATAAAATATAATTTATATTAAATTGTGGAAAATCTCTTTTGAGTCCAAATGTAGATTTATAACTTTAGAAGTACAACAGCAGAGTAGGTTCAAGAGAATAATACAGTGATGTATCTTGTAATAGAGCTGTCTTAGGTACAGGAGAGTTGTACATTAATGGAATTGCATAATAAACAAGCGCATAAGATAAAGACAATGGATTTTAAATGAGCAGTAGATTTTTTCTCTCTCAAAAATTTTAAACTTTCCTTAAATTTGCTGTCCGCCAGTATCATGTGACAGAGATCAGCCAATCACATTGTGAACTCTTGCACATGCTCAGTAGCAGCGTGTGCCTCAGAAAGAGTCCATACTAAATGAATACGCACAATTTGATAATGGATGTAAATTGGAAAGTTGTTTTAAACTGCACGCCATTTAATATAGCAGTAATAAGTACACATACATAACTGTTTTAAAATATAAATCCATGGGCAGATTTAGAGAGGTGAGGTTTGGATGGAGTGATTTAAAAAAAAGGTGGAGCTTAAATGTATAGGAAAGTCAAAATTAAACTTGCATGATTCAGATAGAGCATGCCATTTTAAGAGACTTTTAAATTCACTTCTATTTTCAAAAGTGCTTTGTTCTCTTGGTATCCCTTATTGAAAAAGAATATGCACATATCCTACACTAGTGGAAGCTAGCTGCTGATTGGTGCCTGCAAACATTTGTCTCTTGTGATTGGCTAACTAGATGTGCTCAGTTAGCTGCCAGTAGTGCTCTTCCTTCAGCAAAGGATAACATGAGAATTAAGCAAATTTGATAATAGAAGTAAATTGGAAAGTTGTTTAAAATTGTATGTTCTATCCAATGCATACAACAAATGTTGAGGTTTCCTCTCCCTTTAAATTGGTGATTGTATTGTGGACAAGGCTTGTACAGAGACTTGCTGTTTCACTGGTCAATGCTGCAAGGTTTGTAATAAAGATGGTATCCTAACTTCCCTCAGCGTTTCCCCTGTCCAGTTGGGGAGCTGGGAGTAGCAAAGATGCCTTGACCACTACATACCCTAAAGCGGTGATCATTAGGACCAGCAGTGCTCTGCGAGTCCTAAGCAAAATTTCTACTGTGTGTTTAACCCCTTTGCAGGAATTAAACACACCGTAATCTAGTGTCGCTATTCTTAAAATTACATGCTCTAACAGAATAAAGCATGTCATTTTTTTTACTATTATGGCACTTTAAAGCTAATTAGGGAAATGTATGTAGCAGAGTTAGCCTTTCAAATCCTGTAGTGTGTATTTCAAGCTCTGAGAATTTGAAAATCCAAAATTAAAGTGTTTTACTATGCATAACTGAACATTTTTCAAATCTGGGTATAGAATAGATGTAACAAAGCAGAGATGGATATAGGAACTGCTTGTTACACAGCAATTCCAAGTGACCTTGCTTTCTAAAACAATTATTCATTGCTTTACCCTCCCTTCTTGTGATAAGGACTCCGTAATCACTCCTTAATCTTATGACAAATATTCTGCCCTCCAGGTTGAGAATTTAAAGTATCAGCCACAGCTGACTAGAATGTTAGGAGAATATAAACTGAAACTAATATTTAAAGACCCCTCAATTTGAATGTTAGGCCCTTGATCTATACAGAATATAATGTGGACAGACGGCAAAACAACCAACTATTAAAAAATAAAACATAATATATAAAGGGAGTGAAAAATGATTAAGCAAACAGAAAAAAAGAGGGAGGTTGAAGGCTGATGAGCGTAGTAAAGGGAGAAAATGTGAGAGACAAGAACAAAAAGAAGAGGAATGAGAGAATTTGGCAAGAAGGTGAGGTCATAAAGGAATTAGTTTGTGTTTGCAGAAGACATATTGTATATATACACAGTGCAGTTATATATAGAGCAGGTGGAGGCGGTGTGTGTATACTCATTACTCAGATACCCAACCGACTCCACCCTGTCTGACAAATCAAACAATGAGAGAAAAGCCAGAGAGCGATAAACGTATTTATTGCCTGATATAAGCCCCTTTTCTTTCACACTCACAGCTATAAGCTACAGGGAACAAGGTTATGTGTTCAAGAGGCATTAAACACTGACATTTTAAAATAAAATGTTTAATTATACATGGTAATTAAATATATATATATATATATATATATATATATATATAATGTGTTCCCTTTTCCTTTTATTCTGAAAATTGTTTTCAAATTCCTGTTAGATGTGGAAGTGCAGAATCTGGACTTAAAGGGACAGTAGAGTCATAATCAGACATTTATGATTTAGACAGAGCGTACAATTTTAAACAACTTTCCAATTTACTTTTATTATTTAATTTGATTCATTTTCTTGTTATCCTTTGCTGAAAGTTTTAACTAGGTAAGCTCAGGAGCGTCAAAGAACCTAGGTTCTAGCTGCTGATTGGTGGCTGCATATATCTACTGATTGTCCTTGCATTGCATTGCTGCTCCTTCAACAAATGATACCAAGAGAATGAAGCAAATTTGATAATAGAAGTAAACTGGAAAGTTGTTTAAAATTGTATGGTATACCTAAATCATTGCTTACACAGTCTAGTGAATCATTTATAATTATGGTGCCCATTTCTTTATGGACACTAAAACTTTACACTTTTTTTTTCTCAATATTTAAACAACTAATATAATTTAATAAAATACATCTGGATATTATTCTCAGGACAGTCTTTGCTCTAAATACATCATTAAAGGGAATATAAATTTAGATGATAAAGTGCCCGGTTTTTAAAAATCTGATTAAAAACAGGGGCACTTTAATTCATCAAAATTTACATTTCACTCACAATACTTACCTTTGTATCTTGACAGCCGCTCCAGCTTCCTCCGGTCGTCACAAGTCTCTTCCTATATCAGAAATGATGGATAGGTCATCCTCCAATCACGGCTTCCCCCCCGGGGGAATCAGTGTCTGATTCAACGACGTGATTGGAGGAAGCCGGATTCCTCATTTTAGACCCGGGAAGAGACTTTGTGACGGGCGGGGGAAGCGATGCAGCAGCTGTCAAGATTAAAAGGTATTTTCACAACACGAGTGAAATGTAAATTTTGATGACTTAAAGTGCCCCTGTTTTTAATCCGATTTTTAAAAACCGGGCACTTTATCATCTAAATTTACATTCACTTTAAGTCTAGTATTTATTTAGTGTTTAATGTCACATTCATAGAAGCATTTGTTGAGTCCTACAGTTTACTGCTCACCAATTAAATGTTACCAGATGTCCTGTATTTAACTGGACAGTCCAGTATTTCAGCTGGTTGACCAGTAAAATATCTACAAAAATACCGGACACTTGCATATCCAGTTTTTTTTTTTAAAGTACTGTGAGGGGCAGCTGTATTTTAAAGACCTCTTATTCCTCTATGCATTTCAAATGTGTAGGTAAAGGATAAAAATAAAATTGATATCTTACATTTTACTGGCAGCCACAACTGCTCTGTTGTGTAATTTATAGTCACTAGCATAAAAAAATCTGCTATTGGCAATCAAGGTTATTGGAGAGGTCAAATCACTGTGATGTGTATTATACTGGTAACCAAGAAGATAAAAAGTGGGTGGCCCTAAATAGAGCTTTTGGGAGAGGTCATTGTATGACACACCTACCACTTTAGCCCAATCAGATGTCTACAGGGTGTCCAGTATATTTGTGGAGCACAGCTAGCAAAAAAATTCAAGATACCTCCAAGGCTTTTATTTCAGCCAATCAGGGACACTTTTGTGGTTCGGATAGAACATGCAATTTTAAGCAACTTTCTAATTTACTCCTATTATCAATTTTTCTTCGTTCTCTTGCTATCTTTATTTGAAAAAGCAGGAATCCAAGCTAAGGAGCCCATTTTTTATTCAGGACCTGGGTTATGCTTGCTTATTGGTGGCTAAATGTACCCACCAATCAGTAAGCACTATCCAGGGTGCTGAACCAAAAATGGGCCAGTTACTTAGCTTAGATTACTGCTTTTTCAAATAAAGATAGCAAGAGAACGAAGAAAAATTGACAGTAAATTAGAAAACAGAATTTATGCTTACCTGATAAATTACTTTCTCCAACGGTGTGTCCGGTCCACGGCGTCATCCTTACTTGGGGGAATATCTCTTCCCCAACAGGAAATGGCAAAGAGTCCCAGCAAAGCTGGCCATATAGTCCCTCCTAGGCTCCGCCCACCCCAGTAATTCGACCGACGAACAGGAGGAAAAATATAGGAGAAACCATATGGTACCGTGGTGACTGTAGTTAGAGAAAATAATTCATCAGACCTGATTAAAAAACCAGGGCGGGCCGTGGACCGGACACACCGTTGGAGAAAGTAATTTATCAGGTAGCATAAATTCTGTTTTCTCCAACATTGGTGTGTCCGGTCCACGGCGTCATCCTTACTTGTGGGAACCAATACCAAAGCTTTAGGACACGGATGAAGGGAGGGAGCAAATCAGGTCACCTAAACGGAAGGCACCACGGCTTGCAAAACCTTTCTCCCAAAAATAGCCTCCGAAGAAGCAAACGTATCAAATTTGTAAAATTTGGCAAAAGTGTGCAGTGAAGACCAAGTCGCTGCCTTGCATATCTGATCAACAGAAGCCTCGTTCTTGAAGGCCCATGTGGAAGCCACAGCCCTAGTGGAGTGAGCTGTGATTCTTTTAAGAGGCTGCCGTCCGGCAGTCTCGTAAGCCAATCGGATGATGCTTTTAAGCCAAAAGGAAAGAGAGGTAGAAGTCGCTTTTTGAACTCTCCTTTTACCAGAATAGACGACAAACAGAGAAGATGTTTGTCTGAAATCTTTTGTAGCTTCTAAATAGAATTTTAGAGCACGGACTACGTCCAAATTGTGTAACAAACGTTCCTTCTTTGAAACTGGATTCGGACACAAAGAAGGTACAACTATCTCCTGGTTAATATTTTTGTTAGAAACAACCTTTGGAAGAAAACCAGGCTTAGTACGCAAAACCACCTTATCTGCATGGAACACCAGATAGGGCGGAGCACACTGCAGAGCAGATAACTCTGAAACTCTTCTAGCAGAAGAAATAGCAACCAAAAACAAAACTTTCCAAGATAACAACTTAATATCTATGGAATGTAGAGGTTCAAACGGAACCCCTTGAAGAACTGAAAGAACTAAATTTAAACTCCAGGGAGGAGTCAAAGGTCTGTAAACAGGCTTGATCCTAACCAGAGCCTGAACAAATGCTTGAACATCTGGCATAGCTGCCAGTCGTTTGTGTAGTAAGACAGATAAAGCAGAAATCTGTCCCTTTAGAGAACTTGCAGATAATCCTTTATCCAAACCTTCTTGCAGAAAGGAAAGAATCTTAGGAATTTTTTATCTTATTCCAAGGTAATCCCTTGGATTCACACCAGCAGATATATCTTTTAAATATTTTATGGTAAATCTTTCTAGTTACCGGTTTTCTGGCCTGAACCAGAGTATCAATCACAGAATCTGAAAACCCACGCTTTGATAGAATCAAGCGTTCAATCTCCAAGCCGTCAGCTGGAGGGAGACCAGATTTGGATGTTTGAATGGACCCTGAACAAGAAGGTCCTGTCTCAAAGGTAGCTTCCATGGTGGAACCGATGACATATTCACCAGGTCTGCATACCAAGTCCTGCGTGGCCACGCAGGAGCTATCAAGATCACCGAGGCCCTCTCCTGTTTGATCCTGGCTACCAGCCTGGGAATGAGAGGAAACGGTGGAAACACATAAGCTAGGTTGAAGGTCCAAGGCGCTACTAGTGCATCCACTAGAGTCACCTTGGGATCCCTGGATCTGGACCCATAGCAAGGAACCTTGAAGTTCTGACGAGACGCCATCAGATCCATGTCTGGAATGCCCCATAATTGAGTCAATTTGGCAAAAATCTCCGGGTGGAGTTCCCACTCCCCCGGATGGAATGTCTGACGACTCAGATAATCCGCTTCCCAATTTTCCACACCTGGGATGTGGATCGCAGATAGATGGCAGGAGTGATTCTCCGCCCATTGTATTATTTTGGTAAATTCTTTCATCGCCAGGGAACTCCTTGTTCCCCCCTGATGATTGATATACGCAACAGTCGTCATGTTGTCTGATTGGAATCTTATGAATCTGGCCTTTGCAAGCTGAGGCCAAGCCCTGAGAGCATTGAATATCACTCTTAGTTCCAGAATGTTTATCGGGAGAAGAGACTCTTCCCGAGACCATAGTCCCTGAGCTTTCAGGGATTCCCAGACCGCATCCCAGCCCACTAGACTGGCATCGGTCGTGACAATTACCCACTCTGGTCTGCGGAAGCTCATTCCCTGGGATAGTGGTCCAGGGATATCCACCAACGGAGTGAATCTCTGGTCTTCTGATCTACTTGAATCACTGGAGACAAGTTTGTATAGTCCCCATTCCACTGTTTCAGCATGCACAGTTGTAATGGTCTTAGATGAATTAGCGCAAAAGGAACTATGTCCATTGCCGCAACCATCAACCCTACTACTTCCATGCACTGAGCTATGGAAGGACGTGGAACAGAATGAAGAACTTGACAAGCGCTTAGAAGTTTTGACTTTCTGACATCTGTCAGAAAGATCTTAATTTCTAAGGAATCTATTATTGTTCCCAAGAAGGGAACTCTGGTTGACGGAGACAGAGAACTTTTTTCTATGTTCACCTTCCATCCGTGAGATCTGAGAAAGGCCAGAACGATGTCTGTATGAGCCTTTGATTTTGAAAGGGACGACGCTTGTATTAGAATGTCGTCCAAGTATGGTACTACTGCAATGCCCCTCGGTCTTAGAACCGCTAGAAGGGACCCGAGTACCTTTGTGAAAATCCTTGGAGCAGTGGCTAATCCGAATGGGAGGGCCACAAACTGGTAATGTTTGTCCAGAAAGGCGAACCTTAGGAACTGATGATGTTCTTTGTGGATAGGAATATGTAGGTACGCATCCTTTAGATCCACGGTAATCATAAATTGACCTTCCTGGATAGTGGGTAGAATCGTTCGAATGGTTTCCATTTTGAACGATGGTACCCTGAGAAATTTGTTTAGGATCTTTAAATCCAGAATTGGTCTGAAGGTTACCTCTTTTTTGGGAACTACGAACAGATTTGAGTAAAATCCCATTCCTTGTTCCGTCATTGGAACTGGGTGTATCACTCCCATCTTTAACAGGTCTTCTACACAATGTAAGAACGCCTGTCTCTTTATTTGGTTTGAGGATAAGTGAGACATGTGGAACCTTCCCCTTGGGGGTAGTTCCTTGAATTCCAGAAGATAACCCTGAGAAACTATTTCTAGCGTCCAGGGATCCTGAACATCTCTTGCCCAAGCCTGAGCAAAGAGAGAGAGTCTGCCCCCCACTAGATCCGGTCCCGGATCGGGGGCTACTCCTTCATGCTGTTTTGTTAGCAGCGGCAGGCTTCTTGGCCTGCTTACCCTGTTCCAGCCTTGCATCGGTTTCCAGGCTGGTTTGGTCTGTGAGGTATTACCCTCTTGCTTAGAGGATGCAGAATTAGAGCCCGGTCCGTTCCTGAAATTACGAAAGGAACAAAAATTAGACTTATTCTTGGCCTTGAAAGGCCTATCTTGTGGGAGGGCGTGACCCTTTCCCCCAGTGATGTCTGAGATAATCTCTTTCAATTCTGGTCCAAAGAGAGTTTTACCCTTGAAGGGGATGTTAAGCAATTTTGTCTTGGATGATACATCCGCTGACCAAGACTTTAGCCAAAGCGCTCTGCGCGCCACAATTGCAAACCCTGAATTTTTCGCCGCTAATCTAGCTAATTGCAAAGCAGCATCTAAAATAAAAGAGTTAGCCAACTTAAGTGCGTGAACTCTATCCATAACCTCCTCATATGGAGTCTCTCTACTGAGCGACTTTTCTAGTTCCTCGAACCAGAACCACGCTGCTGTAGTGACAGGAACAATGCACGAAATGGGTTGTAGAAGGCAACCTTGCTGTACAAAAATCTTTTTAAGCAAACCTTCCAATTTTTTATCCATAGGATCTGTGAAAGCACAACTATCCTCGATAGGAATAGTAGTGCGCTTGTTTAGAGTAGAAACTGCCCCCTCGACCTTAGGGACTGTCTGCCATAAGTCCTTTCTGGGGTCGACCATAGGAAATAATTTCTTAAATATAGGAGGGGGAACAAAAGGTATGCCGGGCTTCTCCCACTCCTTATTTACTATGTCCGCCACCCGCTTGGGTATAGGAAAAGCGTCGGGGTGCACCGGACCCTCGAGGAACTTGTCCATCTTGCATAATTTTTCTGGAATGACCAAGTTGTCACAATCATCCAGAGTAGATAACACCTCCTTAAGCAGTGCACGGAGATGTTCTAATTTAAATTTAAATGTCACAACATCAGGTTCAGCCTGTTGAGAAATTTTTCCTGAATCTGAAATTTCCCCATCTGACAAAACCTCCCTCATGGCCCCTTCAGATTGGTGTGAGGGTATGACAGAACAATTATCATCAGCGCCCTCCTGCTCTTCAGTGTTTAAAACAGAGCAATCACGCTTTCTCTGATAAATAGGCATTTTGGATAAAATATTTGCTATGGAGTTATCCATTACAGCCGTCAATTGTTGCATGGTAATAAGCATTGGCGCGCTAGAAGTACTAGGGGCCTCCTGCGTGGGCAAAACTGGCGTAGACACAGAAGGAGATGATGTAGAACCATGTCTACTCCCTTCATCTGAGGAATCATCTTGTGCAATTTCATTATCTGTGGCAGTACTGTCCTTACTTTGTTTGGACGCTATGGCACAATTATCACACAATTTTGAAGGGGGAGACACATTGGCTTTCACACATATAGAACATAGCTTATCTGAAGGCACAGACATGTTAAACAGGCTTAAACTTGTCAATAAAGCACAAAAACCGTTTTAAAACAAAACCGTTACTGTCTCTTTAAATTTTAAACAGAGCACACTTTATTACTGAATATGTGAGAAAATATGAAGGAATTGTTCAAAATTTACCAAAATTTCACCACAGTGTCTTAAAGCATTAAAAGTATTGCACACCAATTGTTAGAGCTTTAACCCTTAAAATAACGAAACCGGAGCCGGTTACAGATTTAATCCCTATACAGTCCCAGCTACAGCCTTTGCTGTGACTTTACCAAGCCCAGAGGGGAATATGATACCAAATGACGCCTTTTAGGAACTTTTCCAACTACTTTCAGGTCCTCACACATACATCTGCATGTCTTGCTCTCAAAAACAACTGCGCAGTAATGGTGCGAAAATGAGGCTCAGCCTACAACTGGGAAGGCCCTTCCTGACTGGAAAAGGTGTCTAACATAGTGCCTGACGTTAAAAAACGTTCCCCAAGTTTATAAGTGTGAATTATCAGCATAAACATGTACAAAATGTCCAAATAAAGCAATCGATTTAGCCCATAAAAGTGTCTACCAGTTTTATAGCCCATATTAAGCCCTTTATTCTGTTTGAAACATAGAAACATAGAAACATAGAAACATAGAATTTGACGGTAGATAAGAACCAAAAAGGCCCATCAAGTCTACCCATATTACATGTTACTTTTTCCTTAGGATAGCCTTATGCATGTCCCAGGCATTTTTAAATTCCTTTACAGTCTTTGTGTTTACCACCTCAAATGGAAGTTTATTCCATGAATCCACCACCCTTTCTGTAAAAAAATGCTTCCTCAAATTTCTCCTGAATCTACTACCCTCTAACTTTAGATTGTGACCCCTTGTTTTGGCATTTATTTTTTTGTGAAAAATGCTTTCAGCTTCTATTTTATTAAGTCCCTTCATATATTTGAAGGTTTCTATCATGTCACCTCTTTCCCTTCTATCCTCTAAACTATACATATTTAGATCATAGAGTCTTTCTTTGTATGTTTTATATTTTAGACCATGTACCATTTTAGTAGCCCTCCTTTGGACAGCTTCTAGTTTATTTATATCTGTCTTAAGATATGGTCTCCAGAACTGTACACAGTATTCCATATTTGGTCTAACTAATGATCTGTAAAGTGGCATAAGAACCTTGCTATTTCTGCTAATAAAACCTCTTCCAATGCAACCAAGCATTTGACTGGCCTTGCTGGCTGCACTGCGGCATTGTGTACCAAATTTTAAATCATCTGAAATAATAATTCCCAAATCCCTTTCTTCTTTAATTACAGTCAGTAATGTACCATTGAGACTATAATTGGCCTTTGGGTTTTTGGATCCTGTATGCATAATTTTGCTCTTGGTAATATTAAATTTCAGATCCCATTTATTTGACCAGTCCTCTAGTTTATTAATATCACAGTTCATTTGATCAACTCCTCCTGGAACATCTACCCTGTTACAAATTTTTGTATCATCAGCAAACAAGCAAACCTTCCCCTTAAGCCCACTTCCAATATCACTTATGAACATGTTAAACAAAACAGGCCCAAGAACTGACCCTTGGGGAACACCACTAGTAACTGATGCCTCATTTGAATGTACTCCATTAATTGAAACTCTCTGTCGTCTATCTTTAAGCCAGCATTCTACCCACTTAACAATCTTAGCATCTATTCCAAGGCAATACATTTTGTGAATAAGTTTGTTGTGTGGGACGGTGTCAAATGCTTTGCTAAAGTCTAGATATGCAACATCTACGGCTCCTCCCTGGTCTATTATTTTAGTTACATGGTCAAAGAAATCAATTAGATTAGTCAGGCATGATCTTCCAGCAGTGAAACCATGCTGTCCTTTGTCTTCTAAGTTGTTTGTCTGAATGAAAGATACAAGTCTTTCCTTTAAAAGAGTTTCCATTAATTTCCCTGCAATTGAGGTCAAACTGACTGGCCTATAGTTAGCAGAATCTTCCCTACTACCCTTTTTATGAAGAGGGACTACATTGGCAATTTTCCAGTCTTTTGGAACAACTCCTGTTAGAAGTGACATGCAGTTTGAGACTAAGAAAATGGCTTACCGGTCCCCATGAGGGGAAATGACAGCCTTCCAGCACTACACAGTCTTGTTAGAAATATGGCTAGTCATACCTTAAGCAGAAAAGTCTGCTGTTTCCCCCAACTGAAGTTACTTCATCTCAACAGTCCTATGTGGAAACAGCAATCGATTTTAGTTACTGTCTGCTAAAATCATCTTCCTCTCACAAACAGAAATCTTCATCCTTTTCTGTTTCAGAGTAAATAGTACATACCAGCACTATTTTAAAATAACAAACTCTTGATAGTAGAATAAAAAACTACAACTAAACACCACATACTCATAACCATCTCCGTGGAGATGTTGCCTGTGCAACGGCAAAGAGAATGACTGGGGTGGGCGGAGCCTAGGAGGGACTATATGGCCAGCTTTGCTGGGACTCTTTGCCATTTCCTGTTGGGGAAGAGATATTCCCCCAAGTAAGGATGACGCCGTGGACCGGACACACCAATGTTGGAGAAAGTTGCTTAAAATTGCATGCTCTATCTGAATCATGAAAGATAAAAATTGGGTTTAGTGTCCCTTTAAAGTAGCAATATGGCAATGCTATCTCCACATGCAGTGTGCCTCACCCTGTGTATATAATATGGTGTGTATGTGATAGTGTATCTTCTTTGTCTCACTGGTATGCTCACACACTGTGTTTTCTAAGCCATTTCTTTTCTTGTGTGTTTTTATTGCTAAATATTTTGGGTTTTGTTAGTAAGGTGAGTCACTGACCACTCCCAAAATATGACACACACACACAGACAGCATAACCCACTGCTATTAGACACAAATGTGGAACAATTAATGGAAAGAAACTAGGTTACACAATCCCTTACTCTGAGTGCATGTGTTACAATGTCATTTGTCAGTGTCCCTTTAAATGGATTCCATAACCATTTGCAAACAAATGAGGTAATGGAAAGCAGAAAAAAAAAAATTCCATTTGTCTGATAAGCATACAGAAACTTCGTCCATAAATTAGCTTATCATTTTTCTATGTGCAGTGTCTATATATATATATATATGTCTATATATATGTCTATATATATATATATATATATATATGTCTATATATATATATATATATATATATATATATGTCTATATATATATATATATATATATATATAGGTACAAGTAAAGATTGCGTATCTGCGCCTCCAAACTTAGATTTGGAACTGGTAAGAATAGTATGGGGTATTAGCCCCTATAGCAAAGAACTTACTTTCAACTACCTCAATCTGTATGAGGTAAGTAGTCGCTGTAAAGAGAGAGAGCACTGCTCTCTCCGGTATCCAAGCTGCCCAATATATATGAAAACAGGGGATCCAGGGGGTCTGGTCAGTCGTGCTGCTCCTGAAATATGGTAGTATGCTTTTCCACTGTGCATCCACACCTTATCCTCTCCGGATACGTATATATAAAAACAAAAGTACACTTGCAAAAGACTGCACCTACTCGCACCCCTTCATAGCTTCAGATGTTCAATAATAGAGGAATTTACCTCAATCGATAGAAGGTAAGTAGATAGCAGTCCTGGAGAGACTCAGGTGGGCCTGTAAGATATCCGGCTGACTGTTGCGGAGAAGTGGCATTCATATGACAGATTTATCGGATACTGTGGTGAAGAACTGAATCCCTGGATTATCAAGCTAATACTGATATATATTGAAGGGAAGCACAGAAGGCTCTCCAGGACTTACCTCCTATTGAGTGAGGGAAATTCCTATATATATATATATATATATATATATATATATATCCGGAGAGGCTATAGTGTGGATGCACAGTGGAAAAGCATACTACCATATTTCAGAAGCAGCACGACTGACCAGACTCCCTGGATCCCCTGTTTTCATATACATTGGGCAGCTTGGATACCGGAAGGGAGCAGTGCTCTATCTCTTTACAGCGGCTACTTACCTCATACAGATTGAGGTAGTTGAAAGTAAGTTCTTTGCTATAGGGGCTAATACCCCATACTATTGTTACCAATTCCAAATCTAATTTTACCTCTGTTTGGAGGCGCAGATATGCAATCTTTTCTTGTACCTTTATCTATTGGTGAAGTTTTTGGGAATCTTCGCACCCAATTTGTCTCTGATGCCCAGAACTTTGGACACAAACTTTCGGATAGATTACGAGTTTTGTCGGTAATGATATGCGGTGCTAACGAGCAGTTTATGCTCACCGCTCACCTACAGACAGCGCTGGTATTACGGGTTTTTACAAACCCGAAATTAGCCGCAGAAAAGTTAGCGGAGAGCAAAATTTTGCTCCACATCTCACCTCAATACCAGCGCTGCTTACGTTAGTGGTGAGCTGGTAAAACGTCCTCGTGCACGATTTCCCCATAGGAATCAATGGGGGAGAGTCGGCTGAAAAAACCCTAACACCTGCAAAAAAGCAGCGTTCAGCTTCTAACGCAGCCCCATTGATTCCTATGGGGAAATAAAATTTATGTCTACACCTAACACCCTAATATAGTTAAGAAATTATTAAAACACTTTAACATATATACTAGAATAGACTAACAATATCAAATTGGATCATCAGAGAAATGGGTATGTATCTTCCATTACTCTATATTACACAAATGAATGATCCAAAAGAAAATTTAAAAACAGGCATAAAAATGGGCATGTGTGGTCAGACAGGGCGTGAGGATACCCACAATTATCAGTATATGGCATGCAATGTAGGGTGCAGCAAATTCATTCAATGCATACAGGTCTATGCGCTCAAAGGCGTCCTCCCACCTGCGTACTGCTGGGATTGAACCCAGTCAGCCGATTGCTAGCTTAAAGCCCTATATCTTAATCGCATACCAAACACATCAAAGTGAAGAAATATATCATACTGGTATCATACTGTTTAAGCATACCGTGCACATCAAAGTGAAGAAATATAACATACTTGTATCATACTGTTTGACACTTGCATACAAAACTTCAATCTAAAGTCGCTAATTATTGTGTTATAGCATACGCTGTATGTCTATGTCCAGACATCCACATTCATAATGTTTCTAAATTCACTCTGTGTATAGTCTCTTACTGAGATAGTTGGTTCAAACAACCATATAATTAGAACATTCATTCAGAGTTAGCGAATACTATGCAGGTGCAAAGATTATCTTTCTATTCAGTGTAGCGTTATAGATAGTAGTTAAGTACTGGCGGTTAACTATGTCAAATTATGTTTGCCATGTGCTGCTGGCAGCCATTTTACTTACCTCTTACTGAATCTGGTGCAGAGTATCTGATGCTGCTCATTTCCTGCACGCGCTCTTATGGCTGGACTGGTGTACATCATCCGTGTGAGACAGGTTGCAGTCTCAGTATTGTGATGTCCTTGCGTTATCTCAGACCTGTTTGTGAGTTCCTGTTCCTGTGTATTACCTGGCTGTCTGATGTCCCTCCTGGTTCTTGACTCGGCTCATCTGACTACTCACTTTGGCTCCTGACTCGGCTCGTCTGACTACCAGCTCTGGCTTTGACTCCTGGCTTGTTATTTGACTTGTGGACTTTTTATTATTTCTTTGTTATTAATAAAGGTGTAATTATTTTTGCACTTCTCGTCTCAGTCTGATTCCTGGCACCCTGACATTACGCAAGGGCCATGAATCCTGATGGTGCTAAAAATCCACCTTTACCTACCATCATTTCCAGGATGGATGAACAGGATCACCACTTGGATCAATTTGCACTAGCCCTGCAAACCCTGCTGACTCGCACTGCACATTTGGACGAGTGTCCCACAAGTTATGGCTGCTCCTGTTTCCGCTGCTACATCTAGTCCTACCAGGAGCATGTTCGGTTCTGCACCTCTACCTCAGCTATATGGAGGCAATCCTATTCAGTGCAGAGGGTTTTTAAACCAGGTTGGCATTTACTTTGAGATGTTACCTCAGGTGTTTCCCTCTGACAGAGCTAAGGTGGGATTTCTCATCTCGTTACTCTCTGACACAGCTCTTGCCTGGGCTAATCCCTTGTGGGAGACTAATAAACCTGTGATTTCAAATAACCCTGAATTTGTGGCCTCCTTTCAAAGGGTTTTTGATGTTCTGGCTCGCTCCTCCTCTGCTGCTAAACGACTCATGTCCATTATTATTTTGGGGGGCTTTTTATTTTATTAGGGGGATTAGATTAGGTGTAATTAGTTTAAAAAACTTGTAATTATTTTATTATTTTCTGTAATTTAGTGGGGGGGGGGGATTCGTACTTTAGATAATTTTTATTTTTTTTTATTTTATTTTTTATTGAGGTTTGATATACAATAAAATATAAACAAAACATCAACCACTGCAATGACACAGAAATAAGAATCACATCAGATGTCTTGAGAGAAGTATTATACAATCATACTTATTACATCACAGGGTAGTTGAAAGTGTGTAGAAAATGACCCTCACATTTTCAAATCTTTTTCTTTGTTTTGCAATAATTAGAAATAAAGCTCACAAAGTACATATATATTCTATAACGTATAAAGATATAGTAAATGAACAATAAGCTCTAAGGTAGAGCAACCATAAAGAAATAAAAAAATATTATGTTGTTGACACCAACTAGTATCTCTTATATGAAAATGCAGACTTTTTATAATATTAGTTCTAGATATTACAATTATTGGAGTAGCTGGAAGTTTGTGAACACAATATTGATTATATATACTACTTAGAGATATAAATATTAAGACCATAGTTTAATTGCGGTTTTGTTACGAGAGAAACCGCTTTAAAGACTCAGGATGAATCCAGCCTATCCTGAGTACTATAATATGGGGGGGGGGGGGGGGTACGGAGGTCATTGTGTATGCTTAACCGGAACTCCTCTTTTTATAAGTACTTAATGTTAATGATGTCTTACCCAGTAATTGTGGTATGTGGGGTACACCCTATAATTGCAGTCAACTCAAAATACTGAACGATGGGTAAAATAAAGCCATACAAGCACTAAAACAGTAAGGGTCCGCACTGGACAAGAACCGAAACTTAGGTGCACCGAAACCATGCTAGATGGGGGTTCGTGTTTAATTATCCTAAATAACCAACTGTTCCCTGTCGCTCGGGCATGGGCCCTATGCCCGGCGACAGAGGGAACAAACAAACCTCTGAAGGCACTAAAATATCTTTTAGAAATAAAGATCTGGATGGGGGCGGAGCTGGCCGCTGCTAAGATGGCAGCATAACTCCAGAGCTCCGAAGGCCAACACATATAAAAATGTAAATAAAGCATACAAACTTAAATTTCTGCTAACTGAACTTAACAGGCAACAATTGTGGGACTCTAGCTCACTTCGGAGCTTCTCTGCGATACAAAGCTTAAGGGCTACAACAACAGCAGGTCATCAGCACCCTGTGGCCTGCGCAGCACCAATTGTGAAGGCATCCGGAGAGAGGAACAGATCCCAGTAGCGGAGAGCACCCTGGCACCACCGGTGCTAAACTCTGAGTATCGGAGGGACCAGGAGCCGAATCGGACATACCGGGTGAGATAACAAAGTGCCGTGAAAATGGGCGGCCCGCCATTCATTCTGTGGCATACTGACAGCCTTAACGGAACAGAGCACAATTGAGGGGGGCACATTGAAAGCCCATATAAAGGACTCAGACAAGCATAACTAAGGGGGTAGAAGTATTAAAGTACCTTGCACCCACCGTGACCAAGCCAGTAGAGGCGATCCCCTCACACGAACCCCTGACAGGACAGAGAGAGAGACAAGGCCTAATTGCAGTGACGCAGCTAGAATAAAACAGCTACAGGTAGAGCAACTCTAAAGACAGGAGCTGCACCGCAGAAACCACACAATTAGCAATAACAATAGAAAGGGATAAACTGCAAAATAATAAAAATAAAAAACGGAGACCCTTACTCTTCTCAAGCATATCCTTTAAAAGAACTAGAGGGAAAAGAACACCCTTCAGAGATAATTTGACTAACTGGTGTTACGCCATAAAACCAGACACAGACATATCATAAACAGGGGTATATTACCAAATACCAACTTGGAAGTATAGTGCTGGTCACACTACATCAGTGCGCAGACACCTGTGCGAACAACACTAAACTATACGTTAAAAGATAAAGCCTAAAATGACGTCTAAGAGGCTACTGAAACCACCTAAAGCCACAAAACACACGCACGTAAAAGGCCCTAGTGTGGAATCTTTCTTTAGCTCTACAAGCCAGCACTCTACCTTTACTGCACACGAACAGGAAGAAGAGCTGATGCCTATCACACCATCGCCTAACAGACCCCAGAAAGCCCCAGATACCCTAACACAGATTCCGTCCTCTGTACTCTCATCTCTAGCCTCTAAGCAAGATATAGCGGAGATAGTAAGGACATGCATGAGAGAGGAGATGGCGGATCTCAAACAAGAATTACACACTATTGGGTTCAGGGTTGATACTCTGGAAGATTATACAAACAATATCCAGGAAGAAGTGCATCAGATACAAGAAACCACTGCCGCACAAGCAGATCTAATAGAGGTTCTCCACGACAAAATAGAGGACCTAGAAAACAGAGGGCGTAGGAAAAATCTTCGCATCAGGGGTATACCCGAATCGGTATTACCGAAAGACCTACCTACCTATCTTCCAGCACTGTTTGCCCATTTGAGAGGCGAAACCTCTACCAGGGAAATAAACTGGGACAGAGCACACAGGGCCCTAAGGCCCAGACCACCAGACAAAGCTCCACCTAGAGACATCATAATAAAGTTCAAGCAGTTTATGGAAAAAGAGGAACTCCTCAATCTCTCCCGAAGAAACCAGCCGATTAAATTCAGAGGCACAGTTCTTCAATTTTATACGGATCTATCACAGCGCACACTGCAAAGACGGAAAGAGCTAGCACCATTAACAGCCCTATTGCGGAGCAAGAAGATATTATATAGATGGGGATTTCCCTTCCACCTATACGTCCTCCATGGAAATAGAAAACTTTCCTGCACTAAGATTTCGGAGATTCCAGATTTCTGTGCTGCTTTGGACCTGGATCCCCCAACCGACCCAGGAAACGAAGACCCACAGCCACAGCCACAACGTAGAAAACGACCAAAAGACAGTAGTAAAGGGCAAACAGACTCTTACACCACTGAGGCCAACTCATCTACAAGAATGCAGCCACCTCAAACAAAGAGAATTGCCCAAACTCCTAGGGCTCACGTAACAGAAGAAGGATAAAAGTGCCGGTATACGTCCAGACGGGTAAAACACTATACATATAGACTATAGACTTAAGCTGGAGATGATCTTTCTAGTCCAGCTCTTAGCTACACTAGGAGAGGATTACCTTGCCTACTCCTAACAATTATAGAATTTAACGTTAAAAGTATGTTTTACTTATTTTTGCACTGTTGGTTCCAGGACTATGCTTTATAACAATGTATGCTGTTCATGATATCTTCAAATTGTTGGTTTACACCTTTATGATTCATAACAGTTGATTATAAGATCTAGTAATAGTTACATAGGTAATATAATAGGCTTTTACATAACATCTCTCAGTGAAGTGCTGATTGCATCTATTTTGTTTTGCAATACACACAGAACGAGAAAGGTTATTACTACTGTTATATTGTATTATTGTTTTATTTTTATTTTTGAAGTTGTTCATTATCTTTTTATTTTTAGTGTCATCCTTCTATTTTTGTTTTTCTTCATTATTTTTATTGCTGATTTTTTATTCTAATTGGTGGAGTGACTGCTGCGCCGCTACTTACACTTAGAACATAAACTACCACCAAAGGTTATCAAATAAATTGCTACCCTAGCATAACCCACAATTAGAGAAAAATAAAATGAGCAAACCGATTACCATAATATCTCAAAATGCAAAGGGCTTAAATTCCCCGCAGAAGAGGTCTATAGCATTATTAGATTTGTACAGAAAGAAAGGGGATATTGTTTTTCTCCAAGAGACCCACTTCAGAGAAAAAAAAATGAACCTAGATATTTAGGGACACGCTACTCCCAACACTTTCACAGCTCCGCTGAAACTAAGAAATGTGGGGTTAGCATTCTTATACACAGAGATACTCCCTTCAAACACATACAGACTACATCAGACAGCGAGGGCAGGTTCTTGGGGGTTTTTGGGCTTCTTTATGGCAGCCCAGTGACTCTGATAAACATATATGCACCAAACGTACGCCAACTCCCATTTCTTAAAAAGATCTTCAACAAAATAATAGACTTTTCCAGAGGGGTAACCTTCATAGGCGGAGACCTTAACATCACAATTGACCCACACATGGATAGTTCTCACAAAATACATAGACCCACGACGCACACGACTAGATACCTAGGGAAAACGATGAGAGACTATAACTTATATGATGTCTGGAGGTTTGTAAATCCCTCTAAAAAAGACTATACCTTCTTTTCACTGCCACATCATACCTACAGTCGTATAGACTACATTTTGACCAACCAAGCAGGCCTTGCGACTATATGCCACTCAAAAATCTCTCACACAACATGGTCAGACCATTCCGCAGTGATAACACAACTTAAATGGCCAAATACACCAACACAACCCTTCATTTGGAAACTAGATGACTCTCTACTAAATATCCCCCTATACGCTGAGAAATGTACTAACTCATTGAAAGAATATTTCACAATAAAGAACCGGGAAGATAGCAAGCCATTCATGGTATGGGAAGCACATAAATGCTATATGAGGGGGGAGTTTATCAAAATTAAATCACACATGAAGAAAACATCCAGACAACATTATAAAGACCTCTCAAACACATTGTCCCATGTTGAATATAAGCATAAACAGGACCCACAAAACGCACAAGTACTTGAGGAATTACAAAAAGCTAGAGATGCCCTGAAGGACCTATTGACTAAAGAACACAATTTAATGACATTAAAAATTAAGCAGCGATACCACTATGAGAGCAATAGAAGCAGAAAGTTATTAGCGAGGGCGTTGAAACTCAAAAAATACAAAACATACATCCATGATATCAACACACCCAACAGGCAAACTGTAAAAACTACACCAGATATCTTGGCCCAATTTGAGTCTTATTACTCGAAGCTATACAATATCGAAAGAGAGGAAACACATAATACTGCAATACCCGACATGCTATCTTATTTAGAGAAGTGTAAACTACCCCAATTATCATCAGAACAGGTAGAAGATTTAGAAAAGCCAATATCGACGGGAGAGATAATATCAGCCATCAAGGATTTAAACACAGGAAAGAGTCCAGGCCCAGATGGCTACACAGTACAGTATTATAAAACATTTGCCCCGATTTTAATACCCCACTTACAGAAGATCTTTAATCAAATATCCAAAGACACCTCATTCCCACCTACTATGCTTGAAGCGCATATCACTGTAATCCCTAAACCGGGGAAACCAGCGACCTACCCATCAAATTTTAGGCCTATATCACTACTAAATGTAGACGTAAAAATATTTGCGAAGGTGCTAGCTGCGAGACTAAATAAGTTCCTACCCGACTTGGTACATTTAAACCAAGCTGGGTTTGTCCCACGTCGCGAAGCAAGGGACAACACGGTGAAAACCATAGACCTTATGGACTATGTACATAGAGAAAAGATACCTGCGATCTTCCTAGGGATAGACGCTGAGAAAGCCTTTGATAGGCTGAACTGGGCTTTCCTACAGCAAACTCTCATCAAATTTGGAATGGGACCACACATGATTAATAAAATTTTTGCATTATATGATAACCCCTCAGCTAAGGTTAGATTAAACGATTCCTTATCATCTGGCATAAATATTAGAAATGGAACCAGGCAGGGATGTCCTCTATCCCCTCTATTATTTGTACTAGCCATGGAGGTTTTGGCCTCCAGAATCCGCCAAAATCCTGCAATAGAGGGCCTTAAGATCCAAAATGTGGACTACAAATTATCACTCTATGCAGACGACATTTTGCTGACGCTGACCAATCCATTATCATCCTTAAAAGCACTACAATTAGAATTTGACCTATTTAGCTCTCACTCCTATTTTAAAGTTAATACAACTAAATCAGAGGTACTGGGAGTAGCAGTACCTGACCCAATCCTCCAACATATTAGCAGTCAATTTCACTTCTCTATCCAAAAACACTCCCTGACATACCTAGGTACGCAAATAGCAAGAACTAAAGAGGAGCTTTACACTTTAAATTACATGAAACTCTTAAAAGAACTACAGATAGAGATTAATGGATGGAAAACCAAGTGCCTGTCATGGCTTGGCAGGATACAGGCCTTTAAGATGTCACTCTTACCAAAAATACTATATATCTTTCAAACGGTACCCATCCCATTACCCACTACATACTTGAATAGGCTACAGGCCTGTGTAAATACATTTATCTGGCAGGGTAAAATACAGAGAGTTTAAAAAAAAACCTTATACAGGGATAGAAATGCAGGAGGCCTAGGAGTACCCAACCTTCTTCATTATAAACAGGCGACCATGTTAACCAGAATCATAGATTGGTGCAAACACAAAGACAACAAGGAATGGGTAAAATAAGAACACAATCTGGTTTGCGTGTCCAGCTTGGGGAGTCTATGCTGGCTTAATAAAACACATAGGAGACTTGGTAGCTTACCCCCAGCTCTGGTGGCAGAAACTTTTGATGTATGGGACACAGTGCTAAAAAATAAAAAAGACATCTCATCTATCCCAGGCCCACTAACTCCTCTCCTGACAAACACTGACTCCCCAATAGGACACTATAGAATAGAAGAAGAAGCCGCAAACATTCACTGCTGCGTACCGATATATACTTGCTTAGATAAAGGTAAACTCTTGACTAGACAAGAAATGACGGACAGAAACATTTTTGTAGGCCAGACCTGGTATGAATACTTCCAATTGTCACACTATATTACCCACAACAGAGAAAAAAGAGAACTAACTAGACCATTAACCACATTTGAATCCATATGCTACTCCTCAGGCACGTCAAAAAAAGGGTTATCCCAGTCCTACAAATTATTAGTGGCAATGCACTCCACACAACTACCCGCATACACCAAAGTATGGGAAAGAGAATTACAAGGGTCCTTAACACCAAACGAATGGCAAACAATTTTCCAGCAAATGGGAAAAGCCCCATCTTCCATGAATGCTACAGAGACCTATTTGAAATTACTCACCAGATGGTACTTAACTCCCAAGAGACTGTCTGGAATTTACCCGGGTGCTAGCACTTAATGTTGGAGGGCATGTGGGCAAGAGGGAAATATGTCCCACATATGGTGGAACTGTCCCTACATTAAAACATATTGGATCAGCCTGCACTCAGAGATAGAAAAGGTAATAACTACCCGCTTAGAATACAACCCGTTTGTACTCTTATTAAATAAAACACCTAAAATAAAATGAAAACTGAGAGCAATGTTATTATATATTATGTTAAATTGTGCTAGACAACTGATACCTAGACTCTGGAAACAGATAAGAGTGCCCAATGTACAGGACTGGAGAGAACAGGTCACTAGGGTATTAACATTAGAAAAATATCACTTCCAGCACACTAATCGTATTGGTGACTATCACTCTATGGTGTTTTTGTGGGAAGAGTATATGGGGTCACTCTAGGGACTCCATGTAAGATTGACCACTCCATACATAAACTATATAGCTGGGGTAAAGAGACAGGACATAGAATATGGTTTGCGGCGCAGCAGCAATACTAAAGAAGAATTGTCTAAGTTTTGATGACACACTCAATTTGTTTAAGGTTATATTAATGACACTTGAATTAGAAGGTAAGAATCTAGTAAATATTGTTGTGACGGGGAAGGGGGAATCAAATGACTATATACAAGATAAACGAACTGTAAATTGCAGTTCCTGAAAGATGTAATATTATCATTGTAATGTGGATTTCCTTTTTCTCATTGTTGTTAATCTGTTTTAGAAATCAATAAAAATTTATAAAAAAAAAAAAAAAAAAAAAAGAAATAAAGATTTGTGTTGGAATTGGGTTTGGGGGTAAATCTACTATCCATTCCAATGCCAGTCCCTATAAAAGTGCGAGCTTAGTACAAATTCTATATGGATGAAATTAACTCAGCTCTATAAAATACTAGGCCAAGACATAGCCGTCTTGTGATGACAAGTTATTGGAGCAAAATACTATACTCACTAAAAACAGTGTAAGGTGCAACATGATATTGATCTAAATAGTCATCCCCACCCTTACTAGGCATTCTGAAGTTTAACCATGTTAAATATAATACTGGACAATACAAAAAAAAATTAAAAAAAATCTGTAACTATATTCATGTGGGTATTACCCTAATGTATAAGATTTAACTAAACAAAATATTAAACCAGAGTAGCAAGTGTTACTTGTCAGTGCAACGACACCTCAATCCTAGCAATATAAATATGACAGACCAGTTTCAATGTTAACTGGAATTGTGGTCTAAGAGGCCCTATATATAGACAGTAAGCCTAATGTAAGTGGGCGTCTATATCCCTCATCTTATTACATAGCATTAATAAGAGTTTAATAAAAACCCCTCTTTGTGACAATTTCAAAGTGTGTATGTGATAATATTTTGATAGTGAGTAAACACGCTATATATACATATACTAGGAATGCACATGGGGAGATGGAATAATGTCTGCCTAGAATATAGTGCAGTGGCAGCAAACTCAATCAGCATCAAGTAATCATTCAAATAAACACATACAATTCTGTGTAAACCAGAGCATAGAGAGCTTCAACAACAGTAACGGTTATAGTAATTAGGACCCATTAACAAAGCTAAAACTTTAATAATTTTTAGAACACAAAGTCTTCATATACAGTTCCTGATACTGGGGTAGTATCGTAATGAGTGTCAAGAGGAAGGTAGGTATTGGGAGAATGTGGGGACGATGAAAAAACGCTGCCCTACCCCACACCAACTCTCCACATCTTAAGTCTTATGTTAGCCCTATACCGGTTCCCCTTTACAAAATGGAGCACCACTGTTTGAGCAGGGAATTGTTCAGAATTTCGTATCCTTAGGATGGTAAGTCTCACCAAATTACAGTAATCCTGCAGCAGGACCCGGTCTAAGTGCGAAGCAAGGTAGGTTCCCATATCTGTTTCAGGAGTATGCCGCGTGGATTTCTTTAAGGATAACACCAAGTCATGAGGTTCATCGAGATTATCTCCTCCGTGAGAAGCTGCCATGTGGTCCGTGTCGTCTATCTCACAGGACACCAATTTTTCACTCACTAGAGCCGAGGATGTCGGGGGTCCAAATAGATCCCCCACACCGCGAGGGCTCCCACAGGCCGACAACAGTAAGAGCTCCAACCTCCCGAAATGTACTTGTAGCATCTGTGTAATTTCCTCTTGCAGCGTAGAAGGCAGCATGATGGCCCCCTGCTCTGGGATATTTCCACAACGGTCTAGTTTGCACTGCCGCCAGTATGCTGAGAGTCATAAACATCAGATAGCTAGGGTCTCCAACATCAAAGGCTACGTCAAGCATGCAGTTAGTAAGCCGGTTATGGCAGTGTCTCCCTACACGCTGCGGTCTGCTCCGTTATAAATATGCGATGTATCCGAAGTTTTCAGACTCAGTAGTTACAACATGAAGTATACCAGTCTCCTCTGGGCTATTTCCATTCCTCTATATAAAGTTTTTACAAGTTAGAGGCCGCAATAAAGTTTGTTAGATAATTTGTACCACAGAGCTCCCATGCGATGCGACCATCTTGATCGCTAGTTGGCTCCGCCCCCCTAGATAATTTTTTTTAATTGTATTTGATTGTATTTAGTTTAGGGAATTTATTTAATTATAGTGTAGTGTTAGGTGTTATTGTAACTTAGGATAGGTTTTATTTTACAGGTAAATTTGTCTTTATTTTAACTAGGTAGTTATTAAATAGTTAATAACTATTTAATAACTATTGTACCTAGTTAAAATAAATACAAAGTTGCCTGCAAAATAAAAATAAACCCTAAGATAGCTACAATGTATTTTTTAGTTATATTGTAGCTATCTTAGGGTTTATTTTATAGGTAAGTATTTAGTTTTAAATAGGAATAATTTAGTTAATGATAGGATTATTTATTTCGATAATAGTATTTACATGTCATTGATCATTTCACGCAATTCAGTGCTGGCAGCATCCTCACATCAGAGAAATCCTCAGAGTTTGTGAAACATTTCATTCATTGATGGATTTCTGTACATGGTCCACCACAAAATCTATATAGTGATAATGGAGGAGAGTTTAACAATGATGAAGTCTGAGACATGGCTGAAAATTTTAACATTGAAGTTAAAACCACTGCTGCATATAGCCCATGGAGCAACGGTCTTCTTCAACGACATAATTGAATATTAACAGAAATGCTGCTGAAAGTCAGAAAGGATCATGACACAGATTGGGAAATTGCTCTTGACTGGGCTCTGATGGCAAAAAACACAATGCAAAATGTTCATGGTTTTAGTCCATACCAGCTAGTTTTTGGACGCAATGCTAATCTTTCTTCTGTCCTTACCTGCCAGCACTTTAAGGGACTACTGTAAGTGAATGGGTAGGAAAGCCATCACTGCATTGCATGCAGCACGAAAAGTTTTTACTGAAGCAGAATGCTCTGAAAGAATGAGAGCACTTAGAAAACAGACTCAAAATACTGACACAAAATACACAGTAGGTGAAAAGGTTTATTATAAGTATATTGATTGTGCTGAGTGGAAAGGACCAGGCACTGTAATTGGTCAAGATGGTATTGTGGTATTGTGGTATCTATCAGACATGGTGGCTTATGTGTTCGTGTCCATCATACAAGACTTCACAAAGTGAGTAATTTAAATCCAGAAGATGAGCAACCAAAGATACAAGGAGAGGCTAACTGCTCCCAAAATGAAATGAGTAGTGATAAGCACATTTTTTCCACATCAGAAAGTGAAGAAGAGATTGAAAGCCATGACATGGATCACACTGATACAAGTAAGGTAGAGAATTCTCCAGATCCTCAAGCAATAACGCAAACAAGATCCCTCAATTTTAAAAAAGGACAGATGGTTCAATATGTTGACAAAGAGAATGGAAGTACTTACACTGCTGAAATTCTTGGTGGTTCAGGAAAGGCAACGGGAAAATTTAATAACTGGTACAATTTGAAATATTCAGAATCAGCAAGTATTGCAGGTACATCTGGATCAGCTGACTTGTTACATGTGGACAATATTTGCATTAGACCATTTGAGAACTCAAATCAATCAAGAGGAGGAAGATGTGCTTGTGATGGATGACATATCACTTGTAGTAGCAAAACAAGCTGAATTAAGTAACTGGCAGAATAATGAAGATCCTTCTTCCTCCCCTTGTTTATAAACACAACCCATCCCTTTCCCAACCAGACTACTTTCCTCCCCCATTGTTTGTAAATCAGATCCTTCCCCCTCCCAATATCTCCCAACCAGATCCCTCTCCCTCCCCTTGTTCTCCCCCTCTAATCCACAGCCTATTTTTCCAAACAAGATTACCTTCCCCTCTGCTTGATTCCCATCCAGATCCCTCCACCTATCCTTGTTTCCAGCCGAATCCCTCCCCCTACATTTGTTTCAAAACTAGACCACTCCTTCTCCAACCACCAACCTTTTTTTCCCAACCACATGCCTTCCCTTGTAACAAAATGTATACCTCCCCCTACCCTTGATTCTTAAACAGAAATCTTCCTCTCCAACCAGATCCCTCTACCTCACCTTGTTTTACAAGCCATTCCCTCCCCGTGCCCAGCTTATTTTTCCCATCCAGATCCTTCCCCCTCCCCTTGTTTCCATACTAAACTCCACCCCCTCCAATCAACAGACCATTTGTCCCAACCAGATCCTTCCCCCTCCCCTTGTTTCCCAATCAAACTCTACTCCTCCAATCAACAGACTATTTGCCCCAACCAGATCCTTCCCCCATCCTTGTGTCCCAATCAGTTCTTTCCCCTTGTATCACTACCCACCCCTTTCCCTACCCTTGTTTCCTAATGAGACTACCTTCTCTCCACCAGTTCCACCCCCAGTGTTTTTCAATCAGATCCTTCCCCTCTCCTATATCTTCCAACCAGATCCCTCTCTCTCCCCTTGTTCACCCCCTCTAATTCACAGCCTATTTATCCAAACCAGATTACCTTCCCCTCTGCTTGATTCCCAACCAGATCCCTCCACCTATCCTTGTTTCCCAGCTGAATCCCTCCCCTACACATGTTTCCCAGCCAGATGAATTCCTCTCCGACCATCAGCCTCCTTGTTTCCCAGCTATATCCCTTCCCTTACATTTGTATCCCAACTAGACCACTCCCTCTCCAACCACCGCCCTATTTTTTCCCAACCACATCCTTTCCCTTTTTTCCCAACCAGATCCCTCCCCTTTTATCACAACATATCCCTCCCACTACCCTTGATTCTTAAGCAGAATCCTTCCTCTCCAACCAGATCCCTCCACCTCACCTTATTTTCCAACCCATTCCCTCCGCCTGCCCAGCCTATTTTCCCCAACCAGTTTTTTCCCCCTCCCCTTTTTTCCATACTAAACTCCACCTCCTTCAATCAACAGACTATTTGTCCCAACCAGATACCTTCCTTCCCCTTGTTTCCCAACCAAACCATCCCTTCTAATCAACAGACTTGTTGTCCCAAACTGTTCCTCCCCCCTCCCCTTGTTTCCCAACCAAACTCCACCCCTCTAATCAACAGAATATTTGTCCCAACCAGATCCTTCACCCAACCCCTTGTTTCCCAACTAGTTCCCTTCACTTGTATTACAACCCATCCCTTCCCCTACCCTTTTTCCCAACCAAACTACCTTCTCCCCACCAGTTGCCGCCCCCATTGTTTTTAAATCAGATCCTTCGCCCTTCCTCAATATCTCCCAACCAGATCTCTCTCCCTCCCCTTGTTCTCCCCCTCTAATCCACAGCCTATTTTTCCAAACCAGATTACCTTCCCCTCTGCTTTATTCCCAACCAGATCCCTCCACCTATCATTGTTTCCCAGCTGAATCCTTCCCCTACACACTTTCCCAACCAGACGACTCCCTCTCCAACCATCAGCCTATTTTTCTCAACTTTACCTCCCCCTTGTTTCCCAGCCAGATCCCTCCCATTGTATCACACCATATTACTCCCCTACCCTTCATTATTAACCAAATTCCTCCTTCTACAACCAGATCCCTCCACCTCACCTTGTTTTCCAACCCATTCCCTCCCCCTGCCCAGTCTATTTTACCCAACCAGATCCTTCCCCCTCCTGCTGCCCAGCCTATTTTACCCAACCAAACTCAAACACCTATAATCCACAGATTATTTGTCTCAATCCAATCCTTCCCTTTTTTCCCAACCAGATTCTTCCCCTTGTTTCAAAACATATCCCTCCCCCTACCCTTGATTCTTATCCAGATTCCTTTCTCTCCAACTTGATCCCTGCACCACACCTTGTTTTGCAACCCATTGCCTCCCCCTGTCCAGCCTATTTTTCCCAACCGGATCCTTCCCCTCCCCTTGTTTCTATACTAAACTCCACCCCCTCCAATCAACAAACTATTTGTACCAACCAAATCCTTCACCCATCCCCTTGTTTCCCAACCAGTTTCCTCCCCTTGTATCACAACCCATCCCTTCCACTACCCTTGTTTCCCTACCAGACTACCTTCTCTCTACCACTTTTTCTTACCCATTGTTTTTTAATCGGATCCTTCCCACTCCCCAATATCTCCATACCAGATCCCTCACCCCTCCCCCTTGTTCTCCCCTGCAATCTACAGCCTATTTTTCAAACCAGATTAACTTCCCCACTCCTAGATTCCTAACCAGATCCCTTCACCTATCCTTCTTTACCAGTTGCATACCTCCGCTACACGTTTCTCAACCAGACGACTCCATCTCCAACCATCAGCCTATTTTTCTAAACTAGATCTTTTCCCTTTTTTCCCAGCCAGATACCTCCCCTTGTATCACAACATATCACTTCCCCTACCTTTGATTCTTACCCAGATTCCTCCCTCTCAAACCAGATCCATCCACCTCACCTTGTTTTCCAACCTATTCCCTTCCCCTGCCCAGCCTATTTTTCCCAACCAGATCCTTCCTCCCTCCCCTTGCTTCCCAACCAGATCCCTTCACCTATCCTTGTTTCCCAGCTAAATCCCTCCCCCTACATTTGTTTCCAAATGAGAACACTCCCTCTCCAACCACCAGCCTTTTTTCCCTACCAGATCGTTTCACTTGTTTCCCAACTAGATCCGTCCCCTTGTAGCAAAACATATCCCTCCCCCTACCCTTGATTCTTAACCAGATTTCTTCCTCTCAAACCAGATCCTTCCCCCTCCCCTTGTTTCCCAACACAGTTCCCTCTTCTTGTATCACAACCCATCACTTCCCCTACCCTTGATTGCCAACCAGACTACCTTCTCTCTACCAGTTTCCTTCCCCATTGTTTTTCAACCAAATCCTTCCCCCTCCCAAATTTCTCCAAACCAGATCTCTCTCCCTCCCCTTGTTCTCCCCCTCCAATCAACAGCCTATTTTTCCAAACCAGATTACCTTCCCCTCTCTTTGATAACCAGATCCCTCCACCTACCATTGTTTCCCACCTGAATCCCTCTTCCTACACGTTTCCCATCCAGACGACTACTTCTCCAAACACCAGCCTATTTTTCCCAACCAGATCCTTTCCCTCTTTTCCCAACCAGATCCCTCACCTCACTTTATTTTCAAACCCATTCCCTCCCCCTGCCCAGCCTATTTTTCCCAACCAGATCCTTTCCCTTCCCCTTGTTTCCATACTAAACTCCACCCCTGTCACAATTCCCACTGTTCCATGCAGCCAGGCGTGGTCATCCGTTTAGGGGCAAGCAAGGGACTTGAATCTGGGACCTCTCTTATCCTGCTTCTCTCTATTTGTGTGTGTATGTAAGCCTTTCATTACCTTTCCTTATCCTGCCTGCAGCACTGGGGCTGGACTCTGGATATTGCTTTGCCTGGATCACCTGTGCTCATTTACAACCTGTCAGTAAGGCTTACCTGGGACTTCCTACCAATTAGCAGCTCATTATCTGGCTATATAACCCTGCCTTTTCCTGTGCTCAGTGTCAGTTCTTTGTTTCATGTTTCCTTTTTCTAGTTTAGGTGTCTTTGTTCCTGAACCCCCAAGACTGACCATGGCTTGTGACCCCGGCTCTGCTCATTGTTTACCTGTACCTCTGGCTTCCTTTGATCTCTGCAATACCTTGACTACTCTCTTGGATTTACCCTTTTTGTACAGCATACTTGGATCCTTGGTTTTTGCACACAGCCCCCGTGCATTTATTCATAGCCCAGGTGGTTTTCTTACCTGATCACTTTGGGCTGTGATGCCTGTAAGGGTGAGCACATATCTCTGCTACAGACTCCAAACCAGGTAAGACCTTTACACCCCCAATCAACAGACTATTTTTCCAAACCAGATCCTTCCCCCCTTTTTTCCCCTAACCAAACTCCACCACCTATAATAAACATATTATTTGTCTCAACCAGATCCTTCCCCCTCCCTTTGTTTCCCAGCCGAATCCCTCCCCCTACATTTGTCTCCCAACTAGACCACTCCCTCAACCAACCACCAGCCTATTTTCCCCTTGTACCACAACATATACCTCCCCTTACCATTGATTCTTAACCAGAATCCTTCTCTCAAACTTCACCTCCTCTAATCAACAGACTATTTGTCCCAACCAGATCCTTCCCCCTCCCCTTGTTTCCCAACCAAACTCCACCCATCCAATCAACAGACTATTTGTCCCAACCAGTTCCCTCCCATTGTATCACAACCCATCCCTTCCCCTACCCTTGTTTCCCAGCCAAATCACTCCCCTTACATTTGTTTCCTAATAAGACCACTCCCTCTCCAACCACCAGCCTATTTTTCCCAACCAGATCCTTTCCCTTTTTTCTCAACCACATCCCTCCCCTTGTATCACAACGTATACCTCCCCCTACTATTGATTCTTAACCAGAATCCTTCTTCTCAAACTTCACCTCCTCTAATCAACAGACTATTTGTCCCAACCAGATCCTTCCCCCTGCCCTTGTTTCACAACCAAACTCCCCCACCCCAATCAACAGACTATTTGTCCCCACCAGATCCTTCCTGCATCCCTTTGTTTCCCAACCAGTTCCCTCCCATTGTATCACAACCCATCCCTCCCCCTACTTTTGTTTCCCAACAAGACTACCTTCTCTCTACCATTTCCTCCCCAATTGTTTATCAATCAGATCCCTCCCCAATATCTCCCAACCAGATCCCTCTCTCACCAATTCACAGACTATTTTTCCAAACCAGATTACCTTCCCCTCTCTTTGATTACCAACCAGATCCCTCCACCTATCCTTGTTTCCCAGCTGAATCCATCCCCCTACACATTTCCTAACCAGACGACTCCCTCTCCAACCACCAGCCTATTTTTCTCAATTGGATCTTCCCCTTCTTTCTCAGCCTTATTCCTCCCCTTGTATAACAACATGTCACTCCCCCTACCCTTGATTCTAAACCAGATTCCTCCCTCTCCGGCCAGATCCCTCAACCTCACCTTGTTTTCCAACACATTTCTTCCACTGCCCAGCCATTCCCTCCCCCTGCCCAGCCTATTTTTCCCAACCATATCCTTTCCTATATTTCCCAACCAGATCCCTCCCCTTGTATTACAACGTACCCCTTCCTCTACCCTTGATTCTTAACCAGAATCATTCCTCTCCTGCCAGAGCCCTCCACCTCACCTTATTTTCAAACCAATTCACTCCCCTTGCCCAGCCTATTTTTTTCCAACCAAATCCTTCCCCCTCATCTTGTTTCAATACTAAACTCCACCCCCTCCAATCAACAGACTATTTGTCCCAACCATATTCTTCTTCCTCCCCTTGTTTCCCAACCAAACTTCACTCCCCTAATCAACAGACTATTTGTCCCAACTAGATCCTTCCCCTTATTTCCCAACCAAACTCCACCACATATAATCAACAGATTATTTGTTTCAAGAAGATCATTCCCCCGTCCCTTTGTTTCCCATCCAGATCCTTTGCCCTCCCCTTGTTTCCCAACCATACTCTTCCACTGATAATCAACAGGTTATTGTTCCAACCAGATCATCCCCCCCCCCCCTCCCTTTGTTTCCCAGCCAAATCACTCCCCTTACATTTGTTTCCTAATAAGACCACTCCCTCTCCAACCACCAGCCTATTTTTCCCAACCAGATCCTTTCCCTTTTTTCTCAACCACATCCCTCCCCTTGTATCACAACGTATACCTCCCCCTACTATTGATTCTTAACCAGAATCCTTCTTCTCAAACTTCACCTCCTCTAATCAACAGACTATTTGTCCCAACCAGATCCTTCCCCCTGCCCTTGTTTCACAACCAAACTCCCCCACCCCAATCAACAGACTATTTGTCCCCACCAGATTCTTCCTGCATCCCCTTGTTTCCCAACCAGTTCCCTCCCATTGTATCACAACCCATCCCTCCCTCTACTTTTGTTTCCCAACAAGACTACCTTCTCTCTACCATTTCCTCCCCAATTGTTTATCAATCAGATCCCTCCCCAATATCTCCCAACCAGATCCCTCTCTCACCAATTCACAGACTATTTTTCCAAACCAGATTACCTTCCCCTCTCTTTGATTACCAACCAGATCCCTCCACCTATCCTTGTTTCCCAGCTGAATCCACCCCCCTACACATTTCCTAACCAGACGACTCCCTCTCCAACCACCAGCCTATTTTTCTCAATTTGATACCATTTCCTCCCCAAGTGTTTATCAATCAGATCCCTCCCCAATATCTCCCAACCAGATCCCTCTCTCTCCCCTTGTTCTCCCCCTCCAATTCAGACTATTTTTTCCAAACCAGATTATCTTCCCCTCTTTGATTCCCAAACAGATCCCTCCACCTATCCTTGTTTCCCAGCGGAATCCATCCCCCTACACATGTTTCCCAACCAGACGACTCCCTCTCTAACCACCAGTCTATTTTTCTCAATTGGATCTTCCCCTTCTTTCTCAGCCTTATCCCTCCCCTTGTATAAAAACATATCACTTCCCCTACGCTTGATTCTTAACCAGATTCCTCCCCCTCCGACCAGATTCCTCTACCTCACCTTGTTTTCCAACCCATTTCTTCCACTGCCCTGCCATTCCCTCCCCCTGCCCAGCCTATTTTTCCCAACCAGATCCTTTCTTTCCCCCTCTCCTTGTTTCCCAATCAAACTCCACTACCTATAATCAACAGATTATTTGTCTCAACCAAATCCTTCCCCTTCCCTTTGTTTCCCAAACAGATCCTTCCAGCTATCCTTGTTTTCCAGCCAAATTTCTTCCCCCTACATTTGTTTCCCAACTAGACCACTCCCTTTCCAGCCACCAACCTATTTTTCCCAACCAGATCCCTCCCCTTGTATCACAACATATCCCTCCCCCTCCCATTGATTCTTAACCAGAATCCTTCCTCTCCAACCAGATTCCTCCACCTCACTTTATTTTCAAACCCGTTCCCTCCCCCTACCCAGCCTATTTTTTGCAAACAGATTCTTCCCCCTCCCCTTGTTTCCACCCCCTCCAATCAACAGACTATTTGTCCTAACTAGATCCTTCCCCCATCCTTGTTTCCCAACCAAACTTCACTCCCTCTAATCAACAGACTATTTGTCCCAACTAGATCCTTCTCCTCCCCTTGTTTCCCAACCAAACTCCACCACCTATAATCAACAGATTATTTGTTCCAACCAGATCATTCCCCCCTACCTTTGTTTCTCATCCAGATCATTTCCCCTCCCCTTGTTTCCCAACCATACTCCACCACCGATAATCAACAGATTATTTGTCCCAACCAGATCCCTCCACCTATCCTTGTTTCCCAGCCGAATCCCCCCCCCTACATTTGTTTCCCATTGAGACCACTCCCTCTGCAACCACCAGCCTATTTTTCCCAACCAGATCCTTTCCATTGTTTCCCAACCCTATCCCTCCCTCTACCCTTGATTCTTAACCAGATTCCTTCCTCTCCAACCATAGCCCTCCCCCTCCCCTTGTTTTCCAATCCATTCCCTCCCCCTGCCCAGCCTATTTTTCCCAAACAGATCCTTCCCCCTCCCCTTGTTTCCAAACCAAACTCCAACCCTCCAATCAGCATACTATTTGTCCCAACCAGATCCTCCCCCCTCCCCTTGTTTCCAAACCAAACTCCAACCCTCCAATCAGCATACTATTTGTCCCAGCCAGATCCTTCCCCCTCCCCTTGTTTTCAAATCAAACTCCATCCCTCCAATCAACAGACTTTTTTTGCCAACCAGATCCTTCCCCCCTCCCTTTGTTTCCCAACCAGATCCCTCTACCTATCCTTGTTTCCCAGCCAAATCCCTCCTCCTAAATTCATCTTCCAACTAGACCACTCCCTCTCCAACCACCTGCCTATTTTCCCCAAACAGATCCTTTCCTTTTTTCCCAATTTGATCGCTCCCCTTGTATCAAAACATATCTCTCCCCCTACCCTTGATTCTTAACCAGAATCCTTCCTCTCAAACTTCAACCCATCTTATCAACAGACTATTTGTCCCAACCAGATCTTTCCACTTCCCCTTGTTTCACAACCAAACTCCACCACCCCAATGAACAAACTTATTGTCTTAACCAGATCCTCCCCCATCCCCTTGTTTCCCAAACAGTCCCCCCCCCTTGTATCTCTCCACTAGTTTCCTCACCCATTGTTTTTCAATCTATTCCTTCCCTCTCCAATCCACAGCCTATTTTTGACAAGCAGATCACTCCCCTTGTTTTCCAACCAGATCCCTTCCCCTTATTTCTCAACCAGATTCTTTCCTCCCATTATTTCCTCACCAGATCCCTCCCCTTGTGGCACAAAAAGATTTCTCCCCTCCAATCCACAGCCTTTTCCCCCACAACTATATATTCTCTCCTCCCCTTGTTTCCCAGCCCAATCCCTCGTTTCTCAACCAAACCTCAAAACCAAAGCTTATTTTTCCCAACCAGATCTTTCCCCATGTTTCCCAACACAAGGGTAACACAACCACCAGTCTATTTTTCCAACCCAATCCGTCCTCCTCCCTTCTTTCCCTGCGAGATTGCTCCCTCTTCCCCACCCACCCCCATCAAGACCTGTTTTTTTTTTTTTCAATCACTTTCAGACCCCCTCTGTCCAGATACACTTTCTATGTTTCACAACCTAGGCCCTGTTCTCTAGATCCCTTATCCTCCATATTCTATTTTACAAGCCCTACCCTTCTCTATCTCAAGATCCCCCTCATACCTTTACAGGGAAGATTCCAGTTATTTTATCCTATTCAGAGATAATTTAAGGAAAACAATGAAATGGTGGTCTGAAGTAGAGTCTGTCTAGTTGCCTTCCAAAGAGAGGTTTTTGTCCTGGAACTTTATTCAACTTGCAGTCCAAAGATTACTTTTTTGTTTTGCAAACTTTGTTATTTTATTTTCATTAGTGCAAGTCAAATCTTTAATTCTTTTACACAGTTGTATTAATAGTCTCAAATCATACTACTAATATGTAAGCAAATTTGTAAGCAGAAAGGCTTGGTATAGTACTAAGGGAGCTGCACCACATGACACTATCCCTGTAACTTGCAACATATTTCTGACTTTCATTTGTACGATCAGCAGTGAGGAATTGGCTTTGTGATGCCAGGACAGAAGCCAACACCACATAACTTATATGTGGCTGATGAAGAAACTAAATATTTATAACTTGCACCAGAGTGAAACCCACCCTGTCATTTAGGGAAAATCAAAAGATTGTTATGTATCTTTCAATATTTTATTCCAGTAAAATCATATATTAATTGTCATGGAGGCTTCATGATTTTAGGCGCAAGGCATTCAATTTTTATCCAAAGGATGTATGTCATAAATAGCTGTAAGCTTCACTGAAGAAAATTTTGTGTCAAGTTGGGGCTGCAAAATTGACCTTAGGCAAAAAACCTGATTTTTTTTTATGAGGTAGAGATGTCAGCCGTGACAAAAACCAGTGCCCTCTACCCAGAGATAGCTGAGGTCGATCAGAGGGAACACTCCGGAATATTTTATGTCCTTTTTTTTATTATTCTTTTTTTATTAAAGACACTTAAGCAAATATATATATATACATACTGTATATACAGGGAGTGCAGAATTATTAGGCAAGTTGTATTTTTGAGGATTAATTTTATTATTGAACAACAACCATGTTCTCAATGAACCCAAAAAACTCATTAATATCAAAGCTGAATAGTTTTGGAAGTAGTTTTTAGTTTGTTTTTAGTTATAGCTATTTTAGGGGGATATCTGTGTGTGCAGGTGACTATTACTGTGCATAATTATTAGGCAACTTAACAAAAAACAAATATATACCCATTTCAATTATTTATTTTTACCAGTGAAACCAATATAACATCTCAACATTCACAAATATACATTTCTGACATTCAAAAACAAAACAAAAACAAATCAGTGACCAATATAGCCACCTTTCTTTGCAAGGACACTCAAAAGCCTGCCATCCATGGATTCTGTCAGTGTTTTGATCTGTTCACCATCAACATTGCGTGCAGCAGCAACCACAGCCTCCCAGACACTGTTCAGAGAGGTGTACTGTTTTCCCTCCTTGTAAATCTCACATTTGATGATGGACCACAGGTTCTCAATGGGGTTCAGATCAGGTGAACAAGGAGGCCATGTCATTAGATTTTCTTCTTTTATACCCTTTCTTGCCAGCCACGCTGTGGAGTACTTGGACGCGTGTGATGGAGCATTGTCCTGCATGAAAATCATGTTTTTCTTGAAGGATGCAGACTTCTTCCTGTACCACTGCTTGAAGAAGGTGTCTTCCAGAAACTGGCAGTAGGACTGGGAGTTGAGCTTGACTCCATCCTCAAACCGAAAAGGCCTCACAAGCTCATCTTTGATGATACCAGCCCAAACCAGTACTCCACCTCCACCTTGCTGGCGTCTGAGTCGGACTGGAGCTCTCTGCCCTTTACCAATCCAGCCATGGGCCCATCCATCTGGCCCATCAAGACTCACTCTCATTTCATCAGTCCATAAAACCTTAGAAAAATCAGTCTTGAGATATTTCTTGGCCCAGTCTTGGCGTTTCAACTTGTGTGTCTTGTTCAGTGGTGGTCGTCTTTCAGCCTTTCTTACCTTGGCCATGTCTCTGAGTATTGCACACCTTGTGCTTTTGGGCACTCCAGTGATGTTGCAGCTCTGAAATATGGCCAAACTGGTGGCAAGTGGCATCTTGGCAGCTGCACGCTTGACTTTTCTCAGTTTATGGGCAGTTATTTTGGTGTTGATGTCATTAGACCACACCCCTTCTCATTACAGAGATGCACATCACCTAATATGCTTAATTGGTAGTAGGCTTTCAAGCCTATACAGCTTGGAGTAAGACAGCATGCATAAAGAGGATGATGTGGTCAAAATACTCATTTGCCTAATAATTCTGCACTCCCTGTACCGTATATATATATATATATATATATATATATATATATATATATATATATATATATATATAAATATTATATAGATATATATATTATATAGATAATATCACATATGTAGTCAACTGTCACATAAAGAAAGGGGAATATTATCTATAGATCATGAATTTCACATCTCAAGTCAATATGTAACAATTGGTAGTCCATAGAAATACTTCAAGTTCAAGGGTCCATGTATATTCACAATTTTCTAAGGTGCATTATACACCATTGTATAAATACATAGTATATTGGAAGAAAATAAAGGTGGTTTATTTTAATTATGAATCAGCTTCTTTGTCTTATTTTTTTTTATCCTAAGTCTAACCTTATATAACCAACAATAACAACCAACACTTGAATATCTGTGGTGTACCTATTTAAGAAAAAGTCAAAAAAGGATTTATTCTTCCATAAGAGTATGTCACTGAACCTTGATTTAGAAGGGAAGAAAAGTTAAATAAAAGGTCCCAGAAAGATGCTGCCCCAGCTCGGTTCTTCATATAAGACTGCCCATTCACCCCTCAGCGCTGCCAAGACCATTATTTAATGTTACACAAAAGGTTTGATGACTGCAAAACTGGTGCTGTTTTTATAAATACTTGCAATTTCTTTAGAACATTTTGTATCTAATTTTACATCATGCTGTTCTATGAAGAGCTGTTTGAATAGTTAAAGCTTAAATTCTGCTATGGATGATATTTTCCATAGGCAGAAAATGCAATGCCTTGCAATCAACATACATAAGGTATGTTATTAAGTTTTTTTATAGGCATTTTGCCATTGAAAGAGGTATATTTTATTAACTAAAGCGGATAACTAAATGGAAAATTTCACACACTAATGTATGTATTAATGTAATAGTAATGCCCTTAGCTTTGCCCATTATTCTTACAATTGACCCTTGAGCAAACGTTTTGGGAGCCAATTTCTGTATTGGATAGAATTGGATGTCATTTGGACATTAGCACAAGATCTGTATTGGTTAAAAGAAAAGGTAGCAAGAGTAATGGATACAGAATCCTAGGCAAAATAAACTTTTTATCCATGCTGATGCAGCTTGCCAGATCCAGTGGGAGATTTTTCCAATTCTACATTTGTGTACACAATTTAAAACATTGCCTTGAAATGTTCAATTTATAAAGTTTATGTGGAATATTATGCAGATGAATACCTAAGTAGGTAAGAGTTTCCGGAACTACAGTAAAATACTAAGGATGTGTCTATTCAACCAAAGAAATTTCTGATTTTGATGTGTTCATTTCTTTCCTAAGATATGGTGAGTCCATGGCGTCCTCAATTACTGTTGGAAATATCACTCCTGGCCAGCAGGAGGAGGCAAAGAGCACCACAGCAAAGCTGTTAAGTATCACTCCCCTTCCCACAATCCCCAGACATTCTCTTTGCCTTCAGTGCAAGGAGGAGGTGAAGTTTGGTGTCTGTAAAAGATTTTTCTTCAATCAAGATTTTATTATTTTGAAAGCCAGAGTAGGTTTGCTCTGATCTTTCCTGTCAAGATTGGGTCTAGCTGTATTCCACTTTAGTCTCTTCAGTAGGGCTGTGGTAGCTTTCAAGCAGTTAGGAACTTGTGAGGTGGGACTCACTGCGATTTCCTAACAGGTTGCTGCCCTTGTATAGAAAGCCAGAGTAGGTTTACTCTGTCCTTTCTTGTTTTCACAGGTCTCTGTGAGGAGTGGCTTCCTCTCATACTGGGTGAGCTGTCCTCCTGCCGGACAGCCAGAGGTGCAGGTAAGTGCCATTTTTTTTTTTGGGAAACAGAACACTAGCACTAAAGCAAAATAAGCTGCACTTTATCTGGGACTAGAATCCTGTATTTACTAACAGGACTCATATGGCAGGGAGCAGGCACTGGGGCTTAGATAGATAGATTATCTGTGTTTTAATCACTGGTGGCTCAGTAGGTGTTTTATTCCCTGGGAATCCGGTTGGTGAAACGGATGGGTACTGTATATGTCTCAGTTTAGGAAAGGTCTAACGCCTAAGACATGTCACGGAACGGAGTTCCAATAGAATTTTTTTGTTATGGCCGCTTGTGCTGTCAATTTTAATTGCAATATGGACCAAGAGTCTGTGCTTTCTGCTGAATGCAAGCTTTGTCTAGATAACCAAGTTGAACCTCCTTTGCCCTTTTTTCTACTTGTATTGAAAGAACATTAATGTACAAAGACTTTTTGTTGCTGAGCCACCACTCTCTCAGGTTGATGCTGTTCAGTCAATGCAGCAGCTTTCTCCTCAAATGTCCCAAGCCTTAACACATGCAGTGGCCTGCGGTTCTTTACAATCTCCTGGAGGAGTCTATTTGCATGCAGAAATTGCTGCCCAGATATCCTCAGCGGTAACTGAGGCGTTAGCTGCCATTCCCATGCTCCAGGTAAGACGCAAGAGGAAAATTAGAGAATCAGATAGTAAGGTTTCTGATCCAGTCCCGGATCTAAAGTGTCTCAACAAGTTTCTCAGAGTGCCATCCTTCAATATGGAGACTATCCGTTCTATTCTTTTTTTAGTGCAAGAGGGTCAGTTCACAACGACCATAGACCTGAAGAATGCGTACCTCCATGTTCCCATCCACAGGGACCATCACAAATTTCTGAGATTTGATGACGGAAGTCAAAAGAACCAAGATTCTTTTATCTTGCCTATCTCTACAGTCTGCTGTATGTCCATCAGTGGCCCAATGTATGGAGGTAATTGGTCCGATGGTGGCTTCCATGGACATAGTTCCCTTTGCTCAATTCTTTTTAAGAGCTCTGCAATTATGCATGCTCAGACAATGGAACGGAGACCATTCGGATCTGTCTTAGAGGATAGATCTAGACCAGTTGACAAGAGACTCTCCCCTGTGGTGGCTTTCTCAGGACCATCTGTCTCAGGGCACATGCTTCCGGAGACCTTCCTGGGTGATTGTGATCACGGATGCCAGCCTGCTAGGCTGGGGAGAAGTCTGGGACTTGTTAAAGGTGCAGGGACTATGGAGTCAGGAGGAGTCTGCTCTCCCCATAAACATCTTGGAATTGAGAGTGATTTATAATGCTCTGATGGCTTGGCCTCAATTGTCCTTAGCCTGGTTTATCAGGTTTCAGTCGGACAACTTCACCTCAGTGGCTTACATCAACCATCAGGGAGGAACTTGGAGTTCCTAAGCCATGAAGGAGGTGGCATGGATTATTCAGTGGGCGGAAGCTCACAATTGTTGTCTGTCATCCACATTCCTGGAGTAGTTTGTGACCACAGACGCCAGCCTGATGGGCTGGGGAGCAGTCTAGGACTCATTGAAGGCGCAGGAACTTTGGTCTCAGGAGGAATCTGCTCTTCCCATAAACATATTGGAGTTGAGAGCGTCAGTGATTCTAATAGCTCCTGCGTGGCCTCGCAGGATCTGGAATGCAGACCTAGTGGAAATGTCGTCTCTGCCACCGTGTAGACGTCCTCTGAGGAAGGACCTTCTACTTCAGGGTCCTTTTCTTCATCCAAATCTCGTTTCTCTGAAGCTGACTGCTTGGAGATTGAACGCTTAATTTTATCTAAGCGTGGATTTTCTGAGTTGGTCATTGAGACCATGATTCAGGCTCGTAAGCCTGTTACTAGCAAGATTTACCACAAGATATGGTGTAAATATCTTCATTGGTGTGAATCCAAAGGATACTTTTGGAGTAGGGTCAGGATTCAAATAATTTTATCTTTTCTCCAGGAAGGTCTGGAGAAAGGTTTGCCTGCCAGTATTCTGAAGGGCCAGATTTCTGCTCTATCTATTTTGCTGCACAAGCGTCTGGCAGACGTGCCAGATGTGCAATCCTTTTGTCGGGTCTTGGTTAGAATCAGGCATGTGTTTAAATCTGTTGCTCCACCTTGGAGCCTTAACCTTGTTCTTAAAGTTTTGCAACAAGCTCTGTTTGAGCCAATGCATTCCATAGATATTAAGTTGTTATCTTGGAAGGTTTTGTTTCTTACTGCTATCTCTTCTGCTTGGAGAGTTTCGGAACTCTCAGCTTTGCAGTGCGATTCGCCTTATCTCATATTTCATGCAGATAGGGCAGTTCTTCGTACCAAGTTTGGTTTTCTTCCTAATGTTGTTTCAGATAGAAATATTAATCAGGAAATTGTTGTTCCTTTTCTCTGTCCTAATCCTTCTCATAAGGAACGTTTGTTACACAACCTAGATGTTATGCGTGCTATAAATTTTATTTGCAGGCGACTAAGGACTTTCACCAGTCTTCTGCATTGTTTGTTTGTTTTTCTGGGAAACGTAAAGGTCAGAAAGCTGCTGCTACTTCTCTTTCTCTCTGGTTGAGAAGTATTATTTGTTTGGCATATGAGACTGCTGGACAGCACCCTCCTGAGAGAATCTCAGCTCATTCCACTAGGGCTGTTTCTTCTTCTTGCGCTTTCAAAAATGAGGTTTCTGTGGAACAGATTTGCAAGGCTGCAACTTGGTCCTCTTTGCATACTTATTCCAATTTAATAAATTTGATACTTTTGCCTCGGCTGAGGCTTCCTTTGGGATAAAGGTTCTTCAAGCAGTGGTGCCTTCTGTTTAAGTCTACCTGTCTTGTCTCTCCCTAGTCCTCCGTGTCCTTTAGCTTGTGTATTGGTTCCCAACAGTAATTGAGGACGCCGTGGACTCACCATATCTTAGGAAAGAAAACAAAATTTATGCTTACCTGATGAATTTCTTTCTTTCCGGACATGGTGAGTCCATGGCCCCGCACTTTTTCTAAGGCGTTTTTTTTTTTACTAAACCTCAGGCACCTCTACACCTTGTGTTACACCTTTTCTCCATTTTCCTTAGGTCGAATGAATAGGAATTGTGGGAAGGGGAGTGATACTTAACAGCTTTGCTGTGGTGCTCTTTACCTCCTCCTGCTGGCCAGGAGTGTTATTCCCAACAGTAATTGAGGACGCTGTGGACTATCCATATTTTAATTCATATAAATATTAATTCATATAAATTTTGTTTTTGGATCCTGAAAAACTATCAAAGTTTGAAATTGTTTGTTTATATTTGGGGCGTGTTGCAATGGTGTATAAACAAATAGAAGCATGTCATCTGCATATAGCGCTAGATGAATCACAGTTCTATGAATATTGACTCCCGGGAGGAATTGTCTCAGCTTCAAGGAGAGGTGTTCCAGGGCTAAATTTAGGATTAAAGGTGACAGCGGACACACTTGTCTGCTGAATATAAACCCTTTACTAGTATACTTGCTGGGAGATGAATATATATTGTGAATTATATTGAGGAGCTCTGGAAATTAAAACGCTGCATCGTATGGAACAGATGGTGCCATTTAACCCATTCTATAGCCTTATCTGCTTCTAAAGACAGCAGGTTGGCCTCTGGTGTACTCTCAGTTACACCACTTCTCCCTTGTTCCCAGTAATTATTATTGTTATTCTTTATTTATAAAGTGCCGACAGATTCCGCAGCGCTGATGGTTAATAACATGCAAAACACGTCTCAAATTGACAACTGAAATACATTTATATCCTCATAAATATTTTATATTCAGCATTTAGTGTTCAAATGGGTAAGAACAATAATAGGTACTGATCCTGTCTGTAAGATTTCAAATTCTTCTGACACTATATTATGTTAGGTCACTATACCCTTAAGGTATTCCGTTCAGCTTGGCTATTTAAACACAGCTTAAAGGGACAGTCAAGTCCAAAAAAAACTTTCATGATTCAAATAGGGCATGTAATTTTTTTTTTTTTTTAAACTTTTATTTATAACCAACAAAGGGTGCAAAGTTACAGGATGCTTCTCCAGCCCATCTCGCAGGATGAGCCAAGAAGGCAGATAGTACAATACAATCAATCAATTGCAACTTCACTTGACAACATGCAGATATCTTCATAAACTTTCAATAGACAGTTATTGTTTTAAAATACATGGGTTTGCACCGCTATATTGGAGTTTTTTAACCTTATTATAAAACAAAACAGGACAAACAGGGAATGGAAGAATGGGAAGGGATGTGGGAAACAGACAGAGCGGGGGAGACAATAGGGAGGCTAGGAGGGGGAAGTCAGGGAGGGGGAAGGATAGAGTGGGAGGAGGTGAGGGGGGCATAGTGGGCATAAATAGACCAACAAATAACATTTCTACATAATTTGCAATATAATCCATGAGTTATTGTGGTGAACTTAGGACAATACCATAATGGGTCAGTAATAGTGCTGGCTCGCTCACATTGATAGGAAGTTACCAAAGATCAACCAGCAAAATAGTAATCCTCCTTCATGAAACATTAGCGTACATTGCTGGAGTCACAGTGAGATACAAGTAAGTAATAGAAAATCATAAACAGGCAACAGCAAGTGCCTCTTCCTAGTTTGTTATGTAGTGCTAAGTTAGGATAACAACTATAGGCTAGTAATGGGGACCATCAGTACAAGCAGTATAGCACATATTTCTTTAGATTATAGGAAGATTTGTGAGGGCAAAGTAAATTTAAGAGTGGGTATTCTGTTAACAGAAAGGCTATAAGGTAGAGAGTAGGATTTCCTTACATATAAAATAAAGCTGTGACAGAGCTAATTAAAGACAGGCAAACACTGACAGTGAGCTGCGTGCAAGCAAGTACTTAGAGGCACAAAGTCTGCGACCTAATAAACAACACGTCCGCGAAACGGAGAATGAGTGTGGCCACAGGACAGTTGAGTTGGGCTAGATCTGTCTGCAGTATAAGGGCTAATATTATTTAATTTAGAAATAGGCCGTCCCTTATGATAAGATAATATACATACATAGACTGAATGACAATATATGTTACTCAATAGGACAATATAAACAAGTCTATGTGTTTGGTTAATCCGTGTGTTTGCCAGGGGCTCAGTTAAAAGCAGCTCTCATAGGGAAGAATGTCTAGTTCTGTCAGTATGTTATACTGTCTGATAGTTTACCTTCAGTGAACAGTGGGCTAACCTTTGGATGAAAGGAAGTAGCTGTATAATGTGATATGTGGGGAATCGATCTCTTCATAGTGAAATGATCTGTTTTAGCTTAATGTTGGAATGAGTGTTTGCAGGGCTGTATTAGTTTCCTGAGGGTGCCTGAGGAAAGTAGTAGTGGTAACAGTCGCATCAACATCCCAGGTATATTTTCGCTGAAAGATGCGGGCCGAACTAAATTGAAGTGGGAGTGACTTGCGTCTGCCACGCAGAGATTGTACCGGAATCAGCCCACAGTCCATGCAATAGGCTACAGCACTGGGGATAGCCCAGGAGTATTTTAACAGAGTGGCAGAGCTTCTTAAGAATAAATAACCATTTACAAGCATTCCTAAATAAATCTTCCCCTTTAAATATATATAGAGACTAATTGACATTGTGTTCTAGTCAGCAATATAAGATAGGCATGCTTATGCATTCAATTAATCAGTGGGTTTGTCAAGAGCTCAGTTAATAACAGCACTCACAGAAAGATATGTCTATTGCCGTCTGGGAATTAAAAGGGTTTAACAGAGCAATGGAGCTTCTTGCGAGTGAGTAACCTTTTCAGCAGATTTACATATAGATTTGTCAATTAGGGAGCAAAAATTATTTCATGAACTACAACAGACCAAGTGTACAACAGCATAATACAGTGATCAGCAGACCTACTCACAGGATGGGGTCAATTTATAGATGTGAGGCATGATATAGTGATATCTAAACTATTTGGTATGAGAACGCAGCGCTGCTAATGAAATGTACTGCCCTTACTGTTAGCTTTAATATCTCAGGGGGAGGAAAAGTAAGTGCAGCAAAACGACCAGAGTTAGGCATATATGTAGCAGATCCAATATATAATATAGTCCAATCTAAAAGGCAAGGTAATGCAACCGCTGAGATTACAAATTTACAGATGCTGGGCAAATGCAACCAGATATTTAAAGGTGCTGGGAGTTCCACAGATATATGAAAGCTGCGCAAAACCTCAGTTCATGTAAATTGTGTACACAGTAATTAGCGGCAGTTGCTACAGCAAAAATGATAAGAAAATAGAGTTAGCCAACACCCGTAACCAATCGACTCCCACACTGCCTCCGTCTCCCCCCAGCTCTCACATCAGTGATGCCAGGCATGTAGTCTCTCAGGGTTATAGACAGAAATGTAGCAAGTTTGGACATTGTTCCATATTTATGACTACCAAGTCGGTCCTCCGCCGCATCAGCAGTGGCACATGAAGTATCAGGGGACTTGGCTGTAAGGACAGCCGGGTAGACGGCCTTGTAAGCAGCCTCCTCTCTCGTACCTGGGTTAGACTCTGTAGCCGAAGCTGGGGCATCAGGCAGATGAGTTGCGTGCCTCAAGTGAACAGTCATCTCCAAAACACAGCCCGACCAGATCGAATGGACATCAAGCTCTATAGCTGGGCTCCACAGCTGGCGGGTCCATGCAGGTGCCGGTAGACTCTTCTCTAGTCTAAGTCGCGTTTCTGTATCGGGTCCCACCAGATCTGTAGCAGGAGAAGTTATTTCACTCATTAACAGCCGCGGAGACTTACAGTCGTCAGTAAGGGACAGGGAGGTGTCGGTATTTATGAAAGTCTCAATGGCTGGCCGTTCTTGAAGCCCATGCTGCGTCCTGCCCGACAGCATTTTGCATAATTCAGCGCAAGAGTGTAGAAGTTTCTCTAGTTTAGGCGAGAATACAGTTTGTAGTTCCGCTAAGATGAGGGATTCAGCAGAGCCTTCATTTGTAGCTAAGATAAGCATTGTTGTTTATAAGAACTTTGCTAATGAACAGGAACTTGGTTATGTATATACACTGTGGCGGTAGTGTTCCCGCCACGAAGCCCGCTGGCTTTAATCTTTAAAATGACACTCCGGGGTAGAAGAGCTGGTGTTTCTTCTGTCTGCTAGGTATTCCCGGACAGCTTGCCTGTCAAGGGAGACGCAGATGGCATGGATAAGTAGCAGCAATATTCGATTTATAAGTGTAATTCCTCAGAGCTGTTAATGCCTGCATCCATCTTGTTGAGCCGCCCACCGGAAGTACCAGGGCATGTAATTTTAAACAACTTTTCAATTCACTGCTATCACCAATTTTGCTTTATTCTCTTGATATTCTTAGTTGAAAGCTAAACCTAGGAGGTTCATATGCTAATTCCTTAGACCTTGAAGGCCGCCTCTAATTTTGACAGTTTTTCACCACTAGAGGGAGTTAGTTCATGTGTTTCATATAGATAACATTGAGCTAACGCATGTGAAGTTACCTAGGAATGAGCACTGATTGGCTAAAATGCAAGTCTGTCAAAAGAACTGAAATAAGGGGGCAGTTTCGAGAGGCTTAGATACAAGGTAATCGCAGAGGTAAAAAGTATATTATTATAACTGTGTTGGTTATGCAAAACTGGGGAATGAGTAATAAAGGGATTATCTATCTTTTTAAACAACAAAAATTCTGGTGTTGACTGTCCTTTTAACAACTAATCAATGCTTGATTACTGTTGCATACGCCTGTGTATTACGCCCTTACGTATCTACCTAGCAGGCTCACCCTTTGCATCCTACTGCCTGCATCAAGCTACCTGAAGCATAGCCTTCTCTCTCAGCACAGCTGCTACTCCTTGCTCTTGGTCGGAACTATCTCCGCCTCCTACCTTCCGGATCTTCGCTGGAGTTCTCTGACTGCTCTCCTACAACTGTTTGTGAGAACTCTTCATGTTCGGTTATCCTTATCTTCCTCAACTCTGCACAACCGGCCTAAGAAGTTATCTTACATTCAAGGATTTGGTAAAGTCTGGGTTGCTCCGGTAGCGGTAAGACTGCATCTGCAGCATTTCTAATTATACTTACCTGTGACTGTTTAACTCATTCTGGACTCCATTTTCTTTCTTGAATTGACATTTGTTTGTGACTATTTTCATCTTCAGCTCAATCATGTTACGTATTTCCATAAGCATATATCTGTCATAATATCTTCCTTTTGCATTACAACTAACCTGATACAAAGTTTATCTGCCTTTTATGCTACAATATTGCGTAGTTACATGAGTCAAAAAACATATAACTCTAAATCCTCCTCCTTTTTAAAAACCTGACCATTCACTGTGTAAGTGAACTGAGTTAACCTACGATTCCTCAAATTGTAGTTCTTTAAACTACATTATCAGCTGTTTATTTTGTGTCAGCTTATTCAATTCCATATAATGCTGCAGAAATATCAGCTACAAACTTAAAATATATTTGATATATAAATTTCAGGCAAACTAACTTGTTACTTAAAGTTAGATTATTGCACTGTCTAGGGCAAGCAGAGTCCCCCTCTTTGTGGCTTAGGGGTTAGCAGGGCCGGACTGGGAATAAAAAGCAGCCCTGAAAAAATATGAAGACCAGCCCTATTTTCCGTTGAGTCGGTAGAAAGCACATGCACCATTTTTCTCAAAGGGGATTAGTAGGACACTTTTTCCCCAATATTTTTTCAGAATTGAATTGTATTACTTTGTATTAAATAAAAAATGTCAGATTGATGTTATATAGCAACCCAGTTATATCCATTAGTCACCCTTTTAAATTGTAGCTTTGCAGCCCACCGGGAAATCTCCTGGTATCCTGGTAGGCCAATCCGGCAGTGGTTGTTAGCTATGCAGTCTCTCAAACCCATGGTTATCAGCCACAGGTGCTATGGTTTTCACATGGCACCTTCTTCAAGGAAGAACTAGTACCTAGCAGTGCAACAATTCCTTTTGTTCTCCAAATATCATTCTTCTTTTTTTCATTAGAAACACATGAGTGTTAAAATTCAATATTCACGGATCAGACAGAACATGACGTTTTCATTCTACTTAGATTATCAAATGTACATTCTCTTGGTAACCTCTGCTGAAACCTTGGTAGTCTTAGAAGCAGCAATGAAAAAGTTAGAGCTAGCTGCTGATTAGTGGCTACAGACGTATGACACTTGTCATTAGCTCACCAGATGTTTTCAGCTAGCTCCCACCAGTAGTGCAATTCTTCTCTGGACCTGACTTTAACTATGTGCTTTATCTCTTTGCAGGAGTTAAACACATACACCTAGATTACAAGTTTTGCGCTATAGAGAGTGCCAAACGAACGCGTTATTTCCCCCTCCATATCGCTGCCATTACGAGTTTTGGAAAAGCCGCCTTGTGCGTGGGATATGGTTGTGATAAGCTTCATACCGCACAAAATCCAAGCGCTGCTTTGACGTGCTCGTGCATGCTTTCCCCATAGACATTAATGGGGACAAAGTGTTAGAAAAAAAAACTAACACCTGCGATCGCGGAATGAAAAGCTCCGTAACGCAACCCCATTGATGTCTATGGGGAAAAAAAAGTTACGTTTAAACCTAACACCCTAACATAAACCCCACGTCTAAACACCCCTAATCTGCTGTCCCAGGCATCGCCGACACCTACATAAATTTATTAACCCCTAATCTGCCGCCCGACATCGCCACCACTGAAATAAATCTATTAACCCCTAATCTGCCGCTCCCAATATCACCGCCACTATAATAAAGTTATTAACCCCTATTCCCTCGCACCCCAACATTGCCCACACTATAATAAAGATATTAACCCCTATTCCGCCGCTCCCCAACATCGCCGCCACTAAATAAAGTTTATTAACCCCTAAACCTCTGGCCTCCCACATCACTGTCACTAAATAAACCTATTAACCCCTAAACCGCAAGACCCCCACATGTTGGGGTGCGGTGGAATAGGGATTAATAACTTTATTATAGTGGCGGCGATGTCGGGGAGTGGCAGAATAGGGGGTTAATAAATTTTATTAGTGGAGGCGATGTCGGGAGCGGCAGATTAGGGGTTAATAAGTTTGATATAGTATTTGCGATGCGGGAGGGCCTCGGTTTAGGGGTTAATAGATAGCTTATGGGTGTTAGTGTACCTTGTAACACTTTAGTTATGAGTTTTGTTTAACAGTTTTGTTGCGTAAAACTCATAACTACTGGTCTCAGATTGTGGAACGGATCGTGTCGGTATATGGTGTAACGCAAGCTTTTTAGCCTCACCGCAAAACTTGTAATGGCAGCGCTATGGAAATCCCATGCAAAAACGTCATTTTTTTGAGTGCGGGACTTACACTTTTGTGTTCTTTTAAAGCAGTTATTTCTTTCCTACTTATATACTGTTACTTGGATTAATGGTACACAATTGGAAAAATAATAGGTACTGCTATTCTCCACATCTACTGTTGTGATTTGCTATGGCTTAGTGGTTAATAATGCAAACTTGCAAAGCAAAAGTCCAGGGTTCAAATCCTGCTACTCCCGTTGCAGCACCACCTACAGAACACAGGTGGCCCTCCTAGAAATGCCCATCCCATGTAATTTTGCTGCTCCTTATCCAAATAATATTTTCACAACCAGTCCCCTCGAGATCCAAATCCTATTTTTCACCAAACCAAACTGCTCTCTCCATCACATTACTACTTTTTCCCCAAAAAAGTCCCTCCCCCCATCCAATATTCCTAATCAGCCCCTTCCCCAAATAACCCCCTTTTTTTCAAACCAGATTTCTCCCCCTCCCCTTGTTTCCCACCAGATCCCTCCCTTCCTCTTGTACCCCTCTCCAATCCACAGCCTGTTTTTCCCAACCAGATCCGTTCCCTAACCAGAGCCCTCTTTCGCTGACCAGATTCCTCCCTTTTGTTTCCACCTCTAATCCACAGCTTGTTTTTTACAACCAGATCCATTCCCTAACCAGAGCCCTCCTTCCCCAACCAGATCCCTCCCCCTCATCTCCCAACCAGATCCCTCCCTTCCCCTTGTTAACCCCCTCCAATCCACATAAAAGCATCAGCGAGGTGAAACACTTCAGCCATAAGTCTTTGTGTCCAATACCTGCAGCAGAGCAAGAAGAGACGCTGACTTAGTCCTACAACAGGACCTTTGCTTTGAAGCCTTACAGAGCATCCTAGCTTCTCTTTTTTTTCTAGCTAGAATAAAAACGTTCCTTTTGCTTGTGAAGAGAGAAACACACGCAGATACGCATATCAACAAATCAGACAAGGACGCTTAATCTGTTTCCTGTCTTAAAACTACTTCAGTATTTTGTCACATATAGCCCAGAAAGGAATCATTTTAGATAATTCATGGAAGCATTAGGTTTCTCTCGTTTAAAAACTCAGATCATTTGAAAAGTAGCAGGGGCCCAAGTCCTGCTCAATTCAATCAATATAGCTATAAAACTACTTCTGCCTTTTCTCTAAGTGGTTAAAATTAATACAAGTTTGGCCAATGGCAATCCAGATCCAATTTATAGTGCCTTTCAAGCATTTGGTACCCTTTAGGCTATTGATTATGGAAGAGGTGCTCCCTCAACAATGGCTGAATGAGGTTTAATACTTCCTTACGACCACCACGTCCATGGTCCTGAGTGGGCCTCCAGGAGAGAAAAGGTTTACGATTTTTTATATATATATATATATATATATATATATATATATATATGAACAATATGAATGTAAAAGCGCACACAGAGACCTATTTGAATTCAATAAATATATGTCAAAAGTACCTGTAACTTGCTTGCTGGTCTGAGTCACGCTGGGGAGCAAATGAGTGTAGTTAGGCGGAGATCTGCAGCTGTGGCGTCAGAGCCGGTCTGTAATCAGCATCCAAAAAGAGCAATATGTATTCCACAAGTTTAGACACCACAAAAAGCGCAAAGGATCTCCTCAATATGATAAAACTTCCTTTATTGTGACAAAAGTAAAAACATGACAGCCAAAGCACAGCTGTAATAAAGCACAAAAAATCTAAAGACACAATGTCAGCGATCGAGACCACACGCAGACATGTTTCGTGCAGTTGCACACTTGATCACTGCTTGAAAGCAATCCTGACCGCTCATTGCTTTATAGCACTTTTCTTAAAGAGACATTTGCAAATTTAAAAGACATTGTGTCTCTTTTCACTGATCATTACCTTTCCTTTGTTGAAAGACATACAAAAAATCTTTTTCTTTTTTATACAATTGATTTAAACATTTGTAAAGCTATAGTATATATTAATTTAACAGTATATGGCTGTCTCAATGTTATATTTACTTTTAGTTTGATTCATTAGCATGTCCTTTCATCTTAGTTTTAATTCCTTAGATACATTGTTATTAATGTCATTATGTAAAGGGATATGCTATAAATTCTACATAACTGAGACTAAAATAATTAGATTTTGATATTTCAGACACCTTTTCATTGTTATTAAATTTTTAAGTTCTTTGAAGGAAAAATATATTTTATATGGTTATATATGCATATTGTATTGAGCTTACTCTACTGGTGGTTATATTTTGTTATTGTCTGCCTGTTAGTATCAATTTCATTAGACTTAATGTATTTTTACTAATCAGAAGAATTGTTAGGTTTTAATTTACAAATAGATCTAGGTCCCTACGCATATTTAACCCTTGTGGATTACACGTTTTTAATGTGAAAATCCAAAAGACTTCACGTTTGTTGAGTTTATCTTCTCTGTCTCCTCCACGTTTCCATAGGGGAACATGATCTATACCTTGAATTTTAAGCAGAGATGCATCTGAATTATGTTGAGTTTTAAAGTGCCTTGACACAGGGGTATCAGTATCATCATCCTCAATTGATCTTAGGTGCTGTAAGAACCTATCTTTGATACTTCGCTTGGTTTTACCTACGTATTGGATGTTACACAGATCACATGTTAATACATATACTACATGTGTAGTTGAACAATTTATGTAGTATTTGATTTTGTATTCTTGCTGAGTGACATATGAAGTAAAACTATTGCCCTCTCTTACATGGTTACAGGTTTTGCATATATTTCTTCTGCACCTGAAAAATCCTTTCCTTTCTTTCAGCCAACATGTATTTTGTTTAGTTGGAAGATTAGATGGAGAAAGGTAATTAGAGAGTGTTTTTCCTCTTTTAGATATTACATCTACTCCCTCACAGGTTATTGTTTTTAGTATAGGATCTGAGTGTAGTATGGGGATAGTGTCTTTAATGATTTTACTGATATTTTTAAAATCTGTACTGTATGTGGTAATAAACCTAGGTTTCACAATATCCCTTACTTTCGTATCCTTCTTTTTGTATTTGAGTAAATCCTCCCTTGTTCTCTGTTGTACATTCTCTTTTGCTTTATTAAGGGCATCCTCACTATATCCTCTCTGTTTTAATCTTTCTTCAATGATTGCACATTGTTTAGTGTAGTCTTCCTCACTAGAGCAATTTCTTTTGGCCCTGATGAATTCGCCCTTCGGTATACCTCTCAGGACGTGTCTTGGATGACATGATTTGTACAAAAGTGTGGTATTTCCTGCTGTTGGTTTTCTGTATAGTGTAGATACTATTTTTTCATGTTCTACATCAGCTTTTAACGTAAGATCCAAAAAGTCTATTGATTCTGAACTATGTTCTCCTATAAATTTCAGTCCACATCTATTGTTGTTGAGGTATATACAAAATTTCTCAACTTGTTCTGTGTCACCTTCATAGATGAAAAGTAAATCATCTATGTATCTAAAAAAATGTATAACCCTCTCTCTGTAAGGATTTCTTTCTCCAAAGACGTGGAACAGCTCCCACCAACCCATAAATAGGTTGGCGTAAGATGGGGCAAATTTTGCCCCCATGGCTGTTCCACGTCTCTGGAGAAAGAAATCTGATCCAAACATAAAAAAATTATGTGACAAAAGATATTCAATTGCATTAAGTATAAATGCTTTCGTAGCTGGTTCATAATCAGTGTATTGGTTCAGAAAATACGCTATGGCTGTTATCCCTAAATACAGTAAGCTCAATACAATATGCATATATAACCATATAAAATATATTTTTCCTTCAAAGAACTTAAAAATTTAATAACAATGAAAAGGTGTCTGAAATATCAAAATCTAATTATTTTAGTCTCAGTTATGTAGAATTTATAGCATATCCCTTTACATAATGACATTAATAACAATGTATCTAAGGAATTAAAACTAAGATGAAAGGACATGCTAATGAATCAAACTAAAAGTAAATATAAAATTGAGACAGCCATATACTGTTAAATTAATATATACTATAGCTTTACAAATGTTTAAATCAATTGTATAAAAAAGAAAAAGATTTTTTGTATGTCTTTCAACAAAGGAAAGGTAATGATCAGTGAAAAGAGACACAATGTCTTTTAAATTTGCAAATGTCTCTTTAAGAAAAGTGCTATAAAGCAATGAGCGGTCAGGATTGCTTTCAAGCAGTGATCAAGTGTGCAACTGCACGAAACATGTCTACGTGTGGTCTCGATCGCTGACATTGTGTCTTTAGATTTTTTGTGCTTTATTACAGCTGTGCTTTGGCTGTCATGTTTTTACTTTTGTCACAATAAAGGAAGTTTTATCATATTGAGGAGATCCTTTGCGCTTTTTGTGGTGTCTAAACTTGTGGAATACATATTGCTCTTTTTGGATGCTGATTACAGACCGGCTCTGACGCCACCGCTGCAGATCTCCGCCTAAATACACTCATTTGCTCCCCAGCGTGACTCAGACCAGCAAGCAAGTTACAGGTACTTTTGACATATATTTATTGAATTCAAATAGGTCTCTGTGTGCGCTTTTACATTCATAGTGTTCATATACATACTTTGTCTGTACATTTGCTTTCCATGTAAGCACAAAGTTACAACCAGGTGCAATTTGTAAATAATTACCGGCAACGGATACAAAGGTTTTACACTGGGAAAGCTGTACTAACTATACCTGCACTATAAATATTGCTGTGAAACACGGTCTTATTAAATGGGAGAGAAGATTATAATAGAAGAAATAAGGGATAAGAAAATTATTACAATTTATTCACACTACGGTGATTGGAAATATATAAAAATCCCTGGCATTCGGTCTGACAAAAGTATTAGCCAAATCGCACAATAAAGCACTAATTTACAAATATTAAACTTGTGTACACAATTTTTTCACTGCTCTATTACCTTAAATGAAATGGATTATCTAAGAGAAGAAAGCTATGTATTAGGGGATTTTCAGGATGACATCCCTGAAACATACAATCAAATTGTACACACTATAGACAGCCTATTTTTTGACATGGATGCTTTAAGAAAAAAAGATATAAAACTGGACTTAGATCTAAAATCATTCTCTATATATAAATATGATAAAAGGATACCAAGAGGTCTCCGTATCAGGAAGTTTCCATCTTTTGTGGTGATGGATATGGAATTTGTCTCCAAATGGAACAGCATTTTAGATGCATGTTCATTTGCATTAATTGATTTGCTCATAGAACACAAGAAAAAACAAAGAGCAGAGCTGTTACAGGAGATGAAAGAGGTGCAAAACAAACTTAAAGATTTCCAACACCACACAGATTTTAAAGAGTATGATAAGAAGTTTGAAACAACAATGCATACGTTTAGACAAGAAATATGGCAATTTAAATCAAGAAAAATAACAAGAGACAAGAAGGATTACGATCAGAAGCAAGTTTACAGATGGACACAAGAGGAATATCCTAGGAGATTCCAGAGAAGACAACAAAGAAGGACACATAAAGGAGGAAAAACAGTGACATTTTCAGACACGGAATATGAGTTTGACTCATCTGATAATGATACTCAAATTGAGGAAGATATACCAGCAGTTCTTCAGGAATTGGAAGAACAAGTCATAACATCAAGATCTCATAAGGAATCAAAAAACGAGAACCCCCAGACTTTCCCAAGAAAAACAAAAAAACCCACAGAGGAAGAAGGGGCAAGGGGAGAAAGTGGCAACAGATACAACAAACAACACCAGAAGAAAGGACAACAGAAGAAATACATCACGAGATCACAAGGACAGAACAAACAGAAATAAATGTGGATATGAGTGTCTGCAATCTATCTGACATTACTCTGAGTCACACAGAAATCAAACTGTTATCTAAAGGTCTCAATTTTGTGCCATCAGCCCACTTCAATTTGTTTGAAACAGTACTAGATGTGAATAAGTTTGTGCGCAAACTTACTTTGAAAAAACATTTTTTTTCTGCAAGTGAGCATATGACACAAGATGGGACCAAAGATTCAACTAATGAGAGTATCACGTTAGCCATTAATGATGGTTTGTCATTTACTGATTTATGTGCAATTAAAGATCTGCAAGATCTAGCAGAAGAGAGTAACAGGGAGTCTATTGATAAGATAGCAGAAGAGGAAATACAATTTAGTCATCTAAAGAAAAAAAGCACCTTTTACCCAGTACATACCAGACCAAAAGTACTGGATATCTTTCAGAAAACGGTAGAAAGTAAGCTAAGGATTTTACATTAAAAAAATCTCAAAAGTAAAAAAAAGAAATATTAAAATTTAACAAATAAAGAAAAGGCAGCTTTGTTGGCCTTACAGGAAAATAAAAACATAATGATCCGTCCTTCAGATAAAGGAGGAAATGTGGTCATTTTAAATACTGTAGATTATCTTAAAGAAGCAAAAAGACAGCTGTCAGATCAGGAAGTATATATTAAGCTAGATGGAAATCCTACGAGAGAATTTAGGAAAGAGTTATTAAAAATAACCAAGATAGTGAAATTAAATAACATCATAACACCTTCACTGGAAGAAGCCTTAACTCCATCCAATTCAGTAATCCCAATATTCCATTATTTCCCTAAACTACATAAAGATCTAGTGTGTCCACCAGGACGTCCTATAATTGCAGGAATTAACTCATTGAATGAACCGTTATCTGACATAGTGGATACTTTTCTTCAGCCACTGGTCAAAAATTTACTGAGTTATATACAAGACAGTACATCCCTTCTCAACAAATTGCAGAATATCAAGTGGAAAGAGAAGTATAAGTTTTTAGTAGTGGGTGTATCATCTTTGTATACATGCATAGACCACAATTTAGGGATAACAGCCATAGCGTATTTTCTGAACCAATACACTGATTATGAACCAGCTACGAAAGCATTTATACTCAATGCAATTGAATATCTTTTGTCACATAATTTTTTTATGTTTGGATCAGATTTCTTTCTCCAGAGACGTGGAACAGCCATGGGGGCAAAATTTGCCCCATCTTACGCCAACCTATTTATGGGTTGGTGGGAGCTGTTCCACGTCTTTGGAGAAAGAAATCCTTACAGAGAGAGGGCTATACATTTTTTTAGATACATAGATGATTTACTTTTCATCTATGAAGGTGACACAGAACAAGTTGATAAATTTTGTATATACCTCAACAACAATAGATGTGGACTGAAATTTATAGGAGAACATAGTTCAGAATCAATAGACTTTTTGGATCTTACGTTAAAAGCTGATGTACAACATGAAAAAATAGTATCTACACTATACAGAAAGCCAACAGCAGGAAATACCACACTTTTGTACAAATCATGTCATCCAAGACACGTCCTGAGAGGTATACCGAAGGGCGAATTCATCAGGGCCAAAAGAAATTGCTCTAGTGAGGAAGACTACACTAAACAATGTGCAATCATTGAAGAAAGATTAAAACAGAGAGGATATAGTGAGGATGCCCTTAATAAAGCAAAAGAGAATGTACAACAGAGAACAAGGGAGGATTTACTCAAATACAAAAAGAAGGATACGAAAGTAAGGGATATTGTGAAACCTAGGTTTATTACCACATACAGTACAGATTTTAAAAATATCAGTAAAATCATTAAAGACACTATCCCCATACTACACTCAGATCCTATACTAAAAACAATAACCTGTGAGGGAGTAGATGTAATATCTAAAAGAGGAAAAACACTCTCTAATTACCTTTCTCCATCTAATCTTCCAACTAAACAAAATACATGTTGGCTGAAAGAAAGGAAAGGATTTTTCAGGTGCAGAAGAAATATATGCAAAACCTGTAACCATGTAAGAGAGGGCAATAGTTTTACTTCATATGTCACTCAGCAAGAATACAAAATCAAATACTACATAAATTGTTCAACTACACATGTAGTATATGTATTAACATGTGATCTGTGTAACATCCAATACGTAGGTAAAACCAAGCGAAGTATCAAAGATAGGTTCTTACAGCACCTAAGATCAATTGAGGATGATGATACTGATACCCCTGTGTCAATGCACTTTAAAACTCAACATAATTCAGATGCATCTCTGCTTAAAATTCAAGGTATAGATCATGTTCCCCTATGGAAATGTGGAGGAGACAGAGAAGATAAACTCAACAAACGTGAAGTCTTTTGGATTTTCACATTAAAAACGTGTAATCCACAAGGGTTAAATATGCGTAGGGACCTAGATCTATTTGTAAATTAAAACCTAACAATTCTTCTGATTAGTAAAAATACATTAAGTCTAATGAAATTGATACTAACAGGCAGACAATAACAAAATATAACCACCAGTAGAGTAAGCTCAATACAATATGCATATATAACCATATAAAATATATTTTTCCTTCAAAGAACTTAAAAATTTAATAACAATGAAAAGGTGTCTGAAATATCAAAATCTAATTATTTTAGTCTCAGTTATGTAGAATTTATAGCATATCCCTTTACATAATGACATTAATAACAATGTATCTAAGGAATTAAAACTAAGATGAAAGGACATGCTAATGAATCAAACTAAAAGTAAATATAAAATTGAGACAGCCATATACTGTTAAATTAATATATACTATAGCTTTACAAATGTTTAAATCAATTGTATAAAAAAGAAAAAGATTTTTTGTATGGCTTTCAACAAAGGAAAGGTAATGATCAGTGAAAAGAGACACAATGTCTTTTAAATTTGCAAATGTCTCTTTAAGAAAAGTGCTATAAAGCAATGAGCGGTCAGGATTGCTTTCAAGCAGTGATCAAGTGCGCAACTGCACGAAACATGTCTGCGCGTGGTCTCAATCGCTGACATTGTGTCTTTAGATTTTTTGTGCTTTATTACAGCTGTGCTTTGGCTGTCATGTTTTTACTTTTGTCACAATAAAGGAAGTTTTATCATATTGAGGAGATCCTTTGCGCTTTTTGTGGTGTCTAAACTTGTGGAATATATATATATATATATATATATATATATGTTTACACATCTATGTATGTAACCTCAAACTAGGTATTATTGTTTGTACATAAAATAAAAATAATTAAAAAAATCCCTTGCTTTTGAACCACCACTCTTCCACGCCTGTCCCAGCTCCAACTGTGGCACACATGACCCCGCCCATGGTAATCTGGCAATGCCCACAGCATTTCCAACCACCAACGCACCTCATCCCGCCCTCCTGTTGCAGCACCACCCACAAAACACAGGTTGGCCTCTTAAAAATGACCCCCCCCCCCATGTAATTTCTTGAGACACCACTGCTCCTGACCCTCATCCTATTTTTCCCCTCACCATCCCATTTCTACAAAAAAAAACTTAACCCATCCAACTTTTCTAATTAGCCCCCTCCCCCAATCATCTGTCTATCCAGAAATATCGATCCATAAACATCGCAAATTAAGATACCTCCATTGCTCCAACGCACTTGCTGAGCCGCCACCTGAAGAAACCCCTGGGCTGTAATTTCTGCCAGCATCAACAACACCTTACTGCCGAAGTTTGAAGTAAAGAGTAACGGCGCATGGGCGCCATTTTTTTTCCAGCCGATCAACCTTGTGGTGGTTGGGAACGGCTCCTGATTCCACAGGTTGCACAACGCTCTATAATCTTCCAGCTGCGTTGGGTATACGGAGATCCTCCTGACTGCTCTGATGTGGCTATCTGAGGGCACATCATCGCATAAACTACATGTAAAGGGTAACATATACCTTTTTTGTAAGCTGTTCATTAAGCTATACATATACTAGATAAGCTTCACTCAAGCTCCTTCCTATTGTATTAGAACTGTTGAGTGTGACTGACTAAAACCATATAGAGCTGAGCACGGCCTTTTACATACAATCCCCCAATTTCTGCAAATCCTTTTGTCATTATACTGTGATTAATTATTTTTGACAGACTGTTATTGCTACTTCAATTTACTAACAAAATTCTCCATGCAACTAATGGGCAGTAAGATTCTGGATCACTCACATTAAAAACTTGCTGTTTCTCTGCCTGGGAATACTAAAACTGATCCTCTGTTGCCACCTAGGGCTCCAAAAGGGGATTTATTAAAGGGAGAAAGTCTTCTGATCTCATTACTTGTATTTAATAGCGAAAAAAACATTAAGTACCTCTGAATGTCTTTGCAGACATATGTTATACAGCTGCCTGCATTTTTCTTAATACAGTTATGATCTAACTTGTAAATATACAACCCCACCCAACATATTATCCAGCTTTCCATGTGTTTCCAACATAACTACTGGGCTTCTGAAGTATCTATCACCTGTCACAGGTTTCCCATCTGAACTGCTCAAAATTGTAATGTCTCCTGCTTGGTTGAATTATGCTATTCTATTATATGCAGCATATATGCAGCCAGATATGTTATAGAACAATTCTGAAGCCACTTCTTGTGCTATCTCAAGATAACTGATCAGCATATGCAGAAATACTATAATAGCTTCCACAAGACCACTGATAAAATGGCATTGAAAAAATAAAAACACAAATGGAAGAGTGCGTCATCAAGAAGATGTTCACCCCACTCCTAGGACCTCAAGCACTACTGATAAGGATTTAGCGCTACAGGATACGCACCCAATAGTGACACAAATATCTGCCTTGTTTCTTCCTAAAATAGAATAGTTATAAATGGGGGTTGAATCCTTGTCAACAGATTTTAAGCAATTCTCTACTCACCCATGTTGAACACTGTGTCTCTGAGCATGAAGACCGCCACCGTGAAGTATCTACAACTGTCAATCAGCTACAGAAATAAAACACAGAACTTAAAGCACGCCTTGAAGACCTTGAAAACAGGTCTCGTAGGAATAACCTGCGTATTGTGGGACTACCTGAGTCGGTGCAAAGTTCTGCTTGCAGAAACACTTCTTCCACAACTACTTAAAGTGCCACAGAAAAATACCCCTTGTGTAGCAGAAAGAGCACACAGAGTAGGCAAAGCCACGTTTGGGACAGACCCCTAATGAGACACCCAGACATGTCTTAATTAAATATCTGAACTTTAAAGACAAAATTGAACTACTCAGAGCCTACCGGAAACTAGCACCTCTTATCTTTGAAGGTAAGAAGGTGCTATTATTACCTCCTCAGAGGTTACTAGAAAACGATGTGAATTCTCAACCTACTGCAAACAACTGATGGACAAGGGAAGAACGGTGGCACTGCTGTTTCCTACCAAGCTGATACTACAGACATCTGTCGGACCAAATTTCTTTGACACAAGAAAACAGCTCCAGCTCTATCTACAATCGGAACCCAGATCGCATAACTCCCCAGAAGAACAAGCAGTTACAGATCAACCACCATAAACACGATTAACTGCCAAGGTTTTCAACAGATCTGCTTCTGAGGCTACGCAGTATCTGCTAAATGCTGGAGATCTAAAGATAAAACACTGTGAAAGCAACCAAAATCCTTTTTCTCATTCTCATATGGGGTGGAAAATGTATAATGTTGTACCTAGTGGAAAAGTTTAATTTCACTCTGTTCTTTTGTTACCTGTATTTTTGTTGGTTAATGTTTTATATTTTGATTTTGCTTTTGTTTCTATTATTCATCTATAGTTTTGATTACAGAAAGTTTCTACCACTCCACCATATTTCTAACATTCTTTGCCTCTAGGAGAAGAAGTGTTGGAGGAGAGAGCTTACTGTCTTACCCCTTACATTCTATCATATGCGCCCTGTGAAAGATAGTTAACTTAATGAAAATAAGGATCACAATTGCAGATCTCATTCCTAACATAAAAAATATGTATGTTTGTAATAACTCCTGCAGATCGGCGGAGACTGAACATATAAGTACTTAATACTTCGCAGAAGATTTACAATTTATTCTTTGGCTCCTGATATACATCTGTATATAACCTCATATACAAATGGTTAATCTAGCCAATAACTCATATGAGGAAAAAATAATATATATATATATATATATATATGGCAAGTGTAAATAAGTAAGGACAAAAATAAGGCAACTAGCATAAAGAACTTTTAGAGCTTATACTGAAATTGGGTTGGAGCAAAAGTAGTTGAACAAAGTAAATAACAACATCATATGTTCAGACAGACTGTATCAAACATAATTAGGATAGTGTAAGTAAGGTGAATCGATATGCACAATTTCTCAGATAATGTCAATAGAAAATAGCATATGAACATAAGACTCTGTAAGAATCAAACCTGTTCGTAAGTAAGATTTGGAGTAGGGAGAGCGGGCAGTCGCAGCTGCAGCCGAAGTGAAACTGTCGGCGTGTGACGTCACCGCAACAAAGCCGGAAGTTGCGAGGTGTAGAAGCAGCGGATGAGAAGGCAGTCAGAATAGCCAACGAAACAGTTCAGAATTACTCCCAAAGGAGGGGCTTGACACGGAGCTCGATGGAGACAGGATAACAAGCAAGGATGAGAGCTGTAAGGTGAGCTTTATAGCAAAAGCGATGATCCAATTAGAGGTGTGAAGGAATTAGTATTTGATAGATTAAGAGTTACACCAACTGTAATATGACAGGACACCCCTTCCAAAGATCACCTCCGGAGATCAGGTGAGGGTCGGTCAGGATGTCTCCGATGGAATAAAGCAACCAAACGAGGTGCAGAAACTTGTGTAGCAGGCTCCCAAGAGTCATCCTCATCAGGATAATCCTTCCAATGTATCAGATATTGGAGTACTCCACCAACTCTTCTGGAGTCAAGAATCTTTTGAACTTCATATTCACTAGATGGAACTAAGAGTTGAGGAATATTAGGCGTGATAGGATTGTGGTCTCTGAGCTTTTTATATGGTTTTAACAGAGAAACATGAAAGGTTGGATGTACCTTCATATTAGTTGGTAATTTGAGAGTTACTGCATTTTGATTTATAATTCTGGAAATTGGAAATGGTCCTATGAAAACTGATGAAAGTTTTTTCGAAGGATAGTGTAATTTGAGATTACGGGTTGAAAGCCAAACAAAATCACCTACTGCGTAATTTGGAGAGGTAGTTCTATGTGTATCATAGTAGAACTTTTGTTTCTTCTTAGCTAGCGAAATGTTATCCTTAATTGAGGTGAAAGTATCAGCAATGGTGTTAATCATTTGATTAACCATTGGGCATTTACTTTGAATACTATTGTCCCAGTGATAATTTGGGTGGAAACCGTAGTTTACAAAAAACGGTGTATTCTTTATTGAATTGTGATAAGTATTGTTGAAGGCAAATTCAGCATGTATCAGAAGATCAGACCAATTATCTTGTTGAGCAGTGGTAAAACATCGTAGGTACTGTTCTACCCACTGATTGGTCTTTTCAGTCTGTCCATTACTTTGAGGATGGTAAGCACTGGACAACCTTCTTGTGATTCCAAGTTTTGTACAAAGTTCTTGCCAGAATTTACTGGTAAACTGCGTACCACGATCCGAGGTGATTGAGTTGGGTAATCCATGTAATTTGAAGATATTGTTATAAACTATATTGGCTGTTTCATAAGCGGTTGGTAGCTTATGGTATGGTACAAAATGGACCATCTTACTGAACAAATCAACTATTACAGCTATGGTGTTGAATTTGTTAGCTGGAGGTAAGTCCACTATAAAATCTATGGCGATATCCTGCCAAGGCCTATCTGGAGTAGGCAAGGGTAGAAGTTGTCCAAATGGTGCTTTCTTCCCTTTTTTGGAGGTAACACAAACTTTACATGACTGAACATATTCTGCCACATCTTGTGCTAAAGAAGGCCACCAGAAGAATCTTTTAACAAGTTCTTGTGTTTTAGTAATACCCGGATGTCCAGAAAGAGCTGAATCATGTAAAGTCTGAAGCACCATTTCTCGGAGAGATTCTGGTACATAAATTTGGTGATCATGGTAGTATAACCCGTCATCTTGAAGTTGAAGTTCTGTTTTTGGTATATTGGAATCAGTTAACTGTTTAGCAGAAAATAATTGTCTTTGATCAAAAGTGAGACCTAGAAAATGGTCTAAAGAAATGATTGTTCCCTCTTTGTTTGATTCATGAGTAATGTCAAACTGACGGGAGAGAGCGTCTGCCTTACGATTTTTAGAGGCCGGTCTGTATGTTATGAGGAAGTTGAACCTATTAAAGAAGAGATTCCATCGAACCTGCCTTGATGTTAAAGTCCTGTTAGTTTTAAGGTACTGCAGGTTCCTATGATCTGTATAAATCAATATAGGGTTTGAAGTGGCCTCAAGAAGATGCCTCCAATGTTCCATAGAACTTTTAATAGCGAGAAGTTCTTTTTCTCCTATTGGATAATTTTCTTCAGCCGATGTCAAGGTTCGTGAGAAATAAGCTACTGGATGTAACGGTTTTCCCAAACTCTCTCTTTGTGAGAGAATAGCTCCAATTGCTACATTTGAGGCATCTACCTCTAGAACGTATTGAAGTTTTGGGTTTGGGAAATGCAAGATGGGTGCACTGGTGAAAGATTTCTTTATCGAAAACTGTTTGTGCTTCAATTCCCCACTGAAAGGGTGTATTCTTCTTTGTAAGATTTGTTATAGGTTTTGTTATATGTGCAAAGTTTCGTATAAATTTCCGATAAAAATTAGCAAAGCCCATGAATCTCTGGACTTGTTTCTTGTTAGTGGGTCTCGGCCAACGTAAGATCGCTGAGATCTTATCCTCTTCCATGTTTATGCCTTCAGAACTAATAGTGTAACCTAAGAAGGTTATCTTGTTAGTGTGAAATTCACATTTTTCAAGCTTTACATAAAGGTGGTTTTCACGTAACCTGGTAAGTACCACTTTTACATGTTGAATATGTTCATCGAAAGACTTAGAGTAGATGAGAATGTCATCCAAATAAATCACTATAAATATATCGAGTAAATCTTTAAAAATATCATTTATCAGATACTGGAAAGTCGCAGGGGCGTTACATAGCCCGAAGGGCATGACCGTATATTCGTATAACCCATATCGGGTTCGGAAGGCTGTCAGCCATTCATGCCCTGATTTAATTCGAACTAAATTATAAGCACCCCTCAAGTCCAGTTTTGTGAAATATTTTGCACCTTGTAACCTTTCTATCAGGTCAGGAATTAAAGGTAGAGGGTATCGGTTTTTTACGGTGCGCTTATTTAGTTCGCGATAATCAACAATAGGTCTTAAGCTATGATCTTTATTCCGAACAAAGAATATCCCTGCTCCTGCAGGAGAAGTAGAAGGTTTAATAAACTCTTTTTTTAAATTGTCCTCCAAGTATGTTTTCAAGAATTCTAATTCTGAATCCGATAAAGGGAAAATATGCCCGTATGGGATGTCCACTCCAGGTAGTAGATCAATTGGACAATCATATTTTCTATGAGGAGGCAAGTTTTCTGCCTCCTTCTTGTCAAAAACATCAGAGAATGTCTGATATTGTGGGGGTATAGAAGGTGTGTCTGTTAGAAGAACATGAGAGTGGAAGCAAGTCTTTTTACAATAATCTGAAGTGAACTCAATTGTAGAATTTGACCAAATAATGTTGGGGTCATGTAAGGATAACCAGGTAATACCAAGTATTACAGGATATAGAGGTGATGGAATAACATCAAATGTTATATATTCTGTGTGGTTCTGTTTAGAAATAACTCTTAGTGGAATAGTTTGGTATTGAATAGGACCTGAGGAGATAGACTTTCCATCAATAAAACGTAACACAGTGGGGTTAGCTTTTTTAATTAATGGAATTTTATTTTGATTAACAAAATCTACATCAATATAATTCAAACTAGCCCCAGAATCAAGGATAGCCTGGGTTTGTAGTTGATGTTGGTCCCACTGAAAAAGAATAGATAGTAAACAGTGAGATGATAATTTACTATATGTTGATAGACAATTAGCAGTAGTTATTTGCTTACCCTTCCTTGTGCGTAATTGAGGGCAGTCTTTAACTGTGTGATCTGGCACTCCACAGTACATACACAGGTTGTTACTGCGTCTTCTTAGTTTCTCCTGTTGGTTCAGGGGTCCTCTAATAAATCCTAGATCCATTGGCTCAGATGGATCTTTATTGGTAACTTTCATGCTATGTTCTGAATAACTTGGAGTGTATGTTTTTTTTATTGAGTGATCTGTCTGATACCTCTCAACTCTCCTTTCTCTAATTCTTCTATCAAGAACTATGCAGAGATTAATTAAATCTTTAAGAGATTCAGGTAGCTGAACTCTCGCCAGTTCATCTTTTAGTGCATCAGACAACCCTAACCGGAATTGATTTCTAAGCGACAGGTCATTCCAGAGTGTATCCTTTGACCATTTTTTAAAGTCAGTAACATATTCTTCCACCTGTCTTTTATTTTGTCTCAATGACCTCATAGTGTTTTCTGCTGTGAGTTGTTTATTTGGGTCATCATATAATTGACTCATAGCTTTGAAGAAATTTTCTAAAGAATACAAGATAGGGTCATCAGTCTCAAAGAATGTGTTAGCCCAGCTACGGGGCTCTCCTCTCAAATAAGATATTGTAGTTAACACCTTAGAATGATCGTTAGGATATGATCTTGGTTTTAATGCATAGTACAAAAGGCAGGCATTTTTGAACTCTCTGTATTGCCTTCTATCTCCAGAGAATTTCTCTGGAGGGCTGGGTTGTGGATCTGATGCTAAATTTGGGGAGCTCAAAGATTGTAATTTTTCATTTATATACAATTTTAAGTTTGTATTTTCCTGGTGTAAACTATTGTAACCTTGTGTGAGTGTCTCTACTCTTTCTGTGAGGACCTGAACATGTTTAACTAGGTCTGCTGGATCCATGTTGTGGCTTGTTATTTCTATCATATGCGCCCTGTGAAAGATAGTTAACTTAATGAAAATAAGGATCACAATTGCAGATCTCATTCCTAACATAAAAAATATGTATGTTTGTAATAACTCCTGCAGATCGGCGGAGACTGAACATATAAGTACTTAATACTTCGCAGAAGATTTACAATTTATTCTTTGGCTCCTGATATACATCTGTATATAACCTCATATACAAATGGTTAATCTAGACAATAACTCATATGAGGAAAAAATAATATATATATATATATATATATATGGCAAGTGTAAATAAGTAAGGACAAAAATAAGGCAACTAGCATAAAGAACTTTTAGAGCTTATACTGAAATTGGGTTGGAGCAAAAGTAGTTGAACAAAGTAAATAACAACATCATATGTTCAGACAGACTGTATCAAACATAATTAGGATAGTGTAAGTAAGGTGAATCGATATGCACAATTTCTCAGATAATGTCAATAGAAAATAGCATATGAACATAAGACTCTGTAAGAATCAAACCTGTTCGTAAGTAAGATTTGGAGTAGGGAGAGCGGGCAGTCGCAGCTGCAGCCGAAGTGAAACTGTCGGCGTGTGACGTCACCGCAACAAAGCCGGAAGTTGCGAGGTGTAGAAGCAGCGGATGAGAAGGCAGTCAGAATAGCCAACGAAACAGTTCAGAATTACTCCCAAAGGAGGGGCTTGACACGGAGCTCGATGGAGACAGGATAACAAGCAAGGATGAGAGCTGTAAGGTGAGCTTTATAGCAAAAGCGATGATCCAATTAGAGGTGTGAAGGAATTAGTATTTGATAGATTAAGAGTTACACCAACTGTAATATGACACATTCTACTCTATGTTTGAACAGCAAGTATCTTGTTTAGAACAATGTGTTTATGATAGTTATGTTCATGCAATGTTGCTCACATGCATTATACCCCCTTGACAAACACAATGACTGACGCTAATATAAATATACTTATCTGGAATGTAGGAGGGGTTACATCCCCGATAAAGAGAAGAGCTGATATTACTATATTGATAGAAACACATCTCACGATTGAGGTACACTTGAAATTGAAACAGGGATGGGTGCAGGGGGGTTGTTAGCTCTTCCTACTCTGGGGGCCGAGCTAGAGGGGTAGCTATTCTGTTTCGAAAGGGGCTATCTTATAAAATTTTACACTCTGATCTAGACTCAAAAGGTCGATACGTTTAAATGCATTTGGAATTGGGCAATACCCGTCTCGCACTCATAGGAGTGTATGGCCCTCTTCACAATAAAGACATCTTTTGGTCCAAAATGCACAAGCACTTACTGAAGTCTGCTCATCTCCATATGATAGTGGGAGGAGACTATAACATAGCCCCACACATCCCATTAGATAGATTCAGAAATCCTGCCTTTACCCCGATTAACGTACAACCTGGGACATATACTAAAAGAGAGACTATGGGGCCAATTTATCATAGTGTGAGCAGACAATACAATGTAGCGTATCATGTCCGCCACACAGCGGCATACACGGTCAGCATTTATCATTGCACAAGCAGTTCTGATGAACTGCTTGAGCAATGCCGCCCCCTGTAGATTTAATGCCAATCGGCCGCTAGCAGAGGGTGTCAATCAACCCGATCGTATTTGATTTCTGTCCGCGGCCTCAGAGCAGGCGGACCAGTTATGGAGCAGCAGTCTTTAGACCACTGCTTCATAACTGCTGTTTCCAGCGAGCCTGAAGGCTTGTGCGGAAACAGGGGCATCAAGCTCCATTCGGAGCTTGATAAATCGGCCCCTAAGACTTTACTCAAATTTCAGAAAGGGCTTAGGTTGATAGATATCTGGCGACTATGTAACCCCAAAGTTAGAGAATACACATGTATTGCTACTTCTAAACACACACTTTTCCATATTGACTATTTTCTGTTTTTTAATGCTCTAAGCACACATGTTAAAAGGTTGGGGCTTAGAAGCCTGCTGGGCGTTCATTTTGCAGGTCTTTTACTAACATTTTACAACTAGCAAGCCCAAGATAAATTTTCTTTTCACAATTTCCTTAAGTTGTCTCTTTACTGTGCATACGTTGTTTCTTGCATTAATGATAGGTATCTTTGTTTCTTGCATTAATGATTGGTATCTTTGTTTTTCATGCTGGTGTGTCAAATGACAACCCAAACATGCATCTAGGTGTGCAAACTTTATTCTATTTTATTTCCTGAAAGCAGGTGGTTAGACGCAGTTTAATGGATAAAAAGCCTAAAAGTAGGAAAACAATACGCCTTTTCTTTGTTTTCCCCAGAGCAGGCAGTTGTAGACCAGCAGCAAGCTGAATGCCCCAGCAAACAGGGGATAGAGCATTCCAATCTTTTTTCATGCTGCATGACCGTGTCTAAGTTCTATAACTAGCCATCCAAAGGCATTGTTTTTTTATTGCAAACCTCACTCCAGTTTTCTCTAACACTCACACTAATCTCCTTGGTCAATTTTAATTGGATCCACCACCTAAAGCATAGAAAGAAAGAAAGAAAGAAAAAAATCAGGTGTATTCTCATTTTTGGGGGTATTAAAGCCATCTGTTTTAGCTTAGCGGTTAGACAGTCAACCTTGCAAGCACTCCCTAGGGCCAAACCTTACATTTTGGATCCACAACCTACATCCTGCTGCTTGCAATGCAAAGCCGAGTTTCTTTTTCTTAACAGGCGAAAGTTTGATTTGAACAGTGGAAAGATGGCTGTTTTTCTTAGCATGCTGGTTCGTGTAAAAATATTATTGTATATGAACTTTTATATTGCATTTATCCAGAGTTCCTTCTACAACTGCTAACGTAGCATCGAATTGTGGAGGAAAACTGAGCACGGGGGAAACTGTTTTGTTCTTTGTTTCCTCTGCAATCGTATGGATTATTTGTTGGCAGAGAGCTAACGGCTAACATGTTCCTAGCTGTCGCACACTTTAATTAACCCATAACCAAAGTTTCATAAAAGCATCAGCGAGGTGAAATACTTCGGCCATAAGTCTTTGTGTCCTGTAGCTGCAGCAGTGCAAGAAGAGACGCTGACTTCGTCCTACCACAGGACTTTTGCTTTGAAGGCTTACAGAGCATCCTAGCTTCACCGCCCAAAGACAGTTTTCTAGCGAGAATAAAAACTATCTCCAGCCCTTCCATACTATATCAGTGACAAAATATCCTTTTTGTTTCACTTTCTAAATTTAACCTATGCAGTCTTTCTATACAACACATTGCTACCCTTCCATCATAGATATCAGATAAACCAGCCCCCTCTAGATTATTGGCATAACCAAGGCGCACTAGGCTCTCAGCATAATGGCTGGACTCCCATGTAACCCCACCACAATAGTGGCAATACCTTGTTTTTTAACCACCACACTTCCCATGCTAGCACCAGCTCCAACTGTGGCACACATGACCCTGCCCATGGTAATCTGGCAATGCCACAGCATTCCCAACCACCAATGCACCTGATCCCGCCCTCCTATTGCAGCACCACCCACAAAACAAAAGTGGGCCTCTTAAAAATGAACCCCCCATGTAATTTTTGAGACACCCCTGCTCCTGATCCTCATCCTATTTTCTCCTCACCATCCCACAAGGGGAGGGATCTAGTTTGAGAAACAATGGAAGGAGGAGAAATCTGGTTGTGAAAAAGGGGAGGGAGAGTAATCTGGTTGTGAAACAAGGGGGGGGGGGCAGTAGTCTGGTTAGGAAACAAGGAAGAATCTGAAAAGAAAAAATGGTAGGGGAAGGAGACTAGTTGGGACTCAAGGAGCTGGGGAGGAATCCGATAGGAAAAATAGGCTGTGATGGGGGAAAAATCTTGGTGGGAAACAAGGAGAGAGGGACATATCTGGTTGGAAAACAAGGAGAGGGAACTGGTTGGAGGACAAGGTAATCTGGTTGAGAAACAAGGAGAGGCATGGGTTGTAATACATGGGGAAGGATCTGGTTGGGAAAAATAGCCTGTGGATTGGAGGGAGAGGAGTTTGGTTGGAAAACAAGGGGAGGGATCTGATTAGGAAACAATGGGAAAAGGAGAAATATGGTTGGGAAACAAGAGGAGGATGAGTCGTTTGGGTATCTGGCTGGGAAAAAAATGGAAGGTGAACTGATCTAGTTGGAATTAAAGAAAAAAAAATAGGCTGTGGTTTGGAGGAGGAGAAATCTGATTGGGAAACAAGGGGATGGAGAGGGATCTGGTTAGGAAACAAGGGGAGGGGAAGAGATCCGGTTGGAAAACAAGTGGAGTGGGAGAGATGTGTTTGGAAGGGAAAAATGTGGCTTGGAAACAAGGGGAGGGGAAAAATTGGGTTGTGATACAAGTTTAGGGATATGGTTAAGAAAAAATGGGAGGGGAAATGGATCTGGTTTGGAAAAATAGGCTGTAGAGGGAGAGTCTCTTTGGGAAACAAAGGGAAGGGGGACAGATCTGGTTAAGAAAAATAGGTTGGGCAGAGGAATAGATTCACTGGAAAAAAAGGGGAAGGGATCTAGTTGGGAATTATATGCTATGGATTGGAGAGAGAGTAGTCTGGTTGGGAAACAATGGGAGGGGTCTGGATAAGAAAATATCAGGTTGGGGAACTAGGGGAGGAATCTGTTTTGGAAACAATAAGAGTGGAAGGGTTCTGGTTCAAATTCAAGAGAAAAAGGGAGGAATCTACCTGGGGAAAATAGACTGTGGATTGGAGTGGGAGAAATGTGGTTGTAAACAAGGGGAGGGAGAGGAGTCTGATTAGGAAACAAGGAGAGGGGAAGAGATCTGGTTGGACAACAAGGGGAGGGGTAGAGATCTGATTGGAAGGGAAAAATGTGGTTGGGAAACAAGGGGAGGGATGGTTTGGAAAAATAGGCTGTAGAGGGAGAGTCTGTTTGGGAAACATGGGGAAGGGAAAAAGATCTGGTTAAGAAAAATGGGCTGGGTAGAGGGGCGGATTCAACTGGAAAAAAAAGGGGAATGGGGAGGGATCTTGTTAGAAAAAAAGGGGTGGTGAAGGGATCTGGTATATGCTAAGGATTGGAGAGGGAGTAATCTGGATGGGAAACAATGGCAGGGGGGAGTATCTGGTTGGGAAACTAGGGAATAATCTTGTTTTGGTAACAATGGGTGTGGAAGAGATCTGGTTCATATTCAAGGGAAAAGGGAGGAATGTGTCTGGGGGAAATAGGCTGTGGATTGGAGAGGGTGAAATGTGTTAAACAAGGAGAGGAAGCGAGACCTGGCCAGAAAACAAGGGGAGGGTTCTTATTGGAAGGGAAGGAACCTGGTTGGAAAACAAAGGTAGGGGGAGAGACGTGTTGTGACACAAGTGCTGGTCAGGTGTTGAATATCCCACTAGTAATTGGAATGAAGTCGTGGACTCTCCATGCCCGGAATTTTTTTTTTTTTTTTCAGGTAAGCATACATTTTATTTTCCCAATGTGTAGTGTTCCAGATACCTACCTAGGCTTCTCTTCAACAAAGAATACCATGGGAACAAAGCAAAGTCCAAGTAAACTGGAAACTTTTTAAAATTGTATGCTCTGCCTGAATCCCAAAAGACATGTTTTGGGTTTCATATCCCTTTAAGAATAACATCACAGTAAAGTAGTCAGAGTATACTGTATACAATTTTACACACACAAGGTTCTCCAAAAATGTGACACCATAGTTTGAGGCCATGGATACCAATACACATCAACCTCAGGACAGCAAAGGTATGTTACAGATCTGAAAGCTCCTTCCAACTGTAGTCCAAACACATGAAAGAAACGGTATGTTCTGAATTCTTCACTATCTAACTTGCAGGATATGAGATAATCTAAACAAAACACTAGGGAGCGCAACTGTGAAATTATGGAGGCAGAAAGCAGTTGATTATTAAGTGTAAAATCTGATAAGCCATTAATTAACCACACACTGTAAGGGGCATCACGTGGGTGGGTGAAAACAAGAAAAAGCCCATAAGGTTGCGAATGAGGAAACAACAGGGTGGGCTGAATTAAGCAACAGCTGCTTTAGCGATACATTAAGCTTCTGAGACCGCCCTGGCCCTGCAGACCACACAGAAACAGAGGTATTTCACACAAAAAAGATATTGCAGACCTAGAAAAAGTTCATAGAAGGGCCACAAAGCTAATAAGGGTAATGGAGAATTTAGCATATGAGAAGATATTAACCAAACTATGGCCTAGATTTAGAGTTCGGCGTTAGCCGTGAAAACCAGCGTTAGAGGCCCCTAACGCGGGTTTCTTACGGACTCCGGTATTTAGAGTTTATTTACCGACACTCCAAAATCACCTAACGCTGAAATTTCTACCGACACCTCAGACCCAGTAGTAAACATATACCGACAAAAAAAAATTCCACGAATCAAATTAAAAATATTACACAAACTACACTTACAGTCATACAAACACTACACTATGTTTATTTTTCATATTTAATAATTTTTAATCAAAATACAAAGGATTAAAGTTGCGAGATCTCGGGTGTTTGAAAAAAAACAACACAAATCCATTTTCCCATTGACTTACATTGACACACGGGAAAAGACCCTCATATACCTACATCTAACTAATAACATTATCACAAAATACACTCATCGATGCATACAAACAATATACACCACATGACATACAACAATTATTTATTTATTACAAAAATAACACGATTTAGTTACTTTTTCACACAAGCTCATGACGTCACTCACTTTACGAGGAAAACCAGTCTTAGGAAAAAAAAACAAACATTTTTTTAGAGGCTCCATTGACTTCTATTGGGAAGACGTGCTCGTGCACGCGAAACCCTCATTTCCCTAACGCACGCAAATAGCGTAGACAGAAAAACTCCAAATACCAGCGCTAGAAAAGACATGATTTTATGCGTTAGACCCAGCTATGATAAATAGATCAAGAAATGACTATTTCCCTATGGTGGATTTATGGATTTTAATTATTGAATATTCACAACACCATTAAATTGTTTCACACTTTTAGATTACATCAACTACAAATCAACATCACTAGTAACACATTATTATTTAAATAAAATTACATTTAAACTTAAAAAAAAATTCATTAAACATTTCTGGATTCACAAACAGTACACAATGGGAAACGCCTCTCATTTACCTTTATTATTGAATTTCAGTTATTCAACTCATATGCTTTCAGCAACTGCATATCTACATAGGCTTAACACATGATCACTCATGGATGCACATATATTACTTTTAACATTCACTCATACATGTGCATTCAAATGATGGGGGAAAAACACATTACATTTTCGAGAGGAATCACAAAACACAACATATGGATTTTACTGTACTTTTAACATCATGATTCCATCACAATAAACCATTAGGAATTACGTACAACAAGAACATCATTACACCAGATTACAGATGTCACTTTATGGGAAGGAACAACAATGTCAGACCGCTATATAGAAGTCAGCATATGTGGGACACAATCACAATATATACGTATATGTACATAACACGCATCACCCATCACGCAACCACAAAGCACACATTTAGATTTTATTCAGCACACAATAACAATGTAGTCAAATACAACAACACAATGAGGATTTATGAACTACATAGGCAGGTTAAGAATATCATGACGTCATTAGAAGATTCAACCATACACATCACAGATTCACCACTGTACCGCCCCTTTAGGAACTTTAACACTCAATACTACAATACAACATATACGTAAACAACAGTTTGGAACAGCATTATTATTGAAATTTCAATGGGACAATTAAGAAATATTGTCAGATCGCAAATCACTTATATATATAATACTACAGATGACAGCCGGAAGTGCTTCAGTATTAGTGCCATTTGAATGGGACGCATACAATATTTACAGCTCGGCAATCACTTATATATACAATACTACAGATGACAGCCGGAAGTTATTCAGTATTAGTGCGATTTGAAAGGGACGCATACAATATTGACAGCTCGGCAATCACTTATATATACAATACTACAGATGGCAGACGGGAAGTTCGGAATTCTTATTGCGATTTGAAAGGGACGCATACAATATTGATAGCTCTGCAATCACTTATATATACAATACTACAGATGGCAGACGGGAAGTTCGGAATTCTTATTGCGATTTGAAAGGGACGCATACAATATTGACAGCTCTGCAATCACTTATATATACAATACTACAGATGGCAGACGGGAAGTTCGGAATTCTTATTGCGATTTGAAAGGGACGCATACAATATTGACAGCTCGGCAATCACTTATATATACAATACTACAGATGACAGCCGGAAGTTCAGATTTTTTATGGCGATTTGAAAGGGACGCATACAATATTGACAGCTCGGAAATCACTTATATATATAATACTAAAGATGGCAGACGGGAATTTCGGAATTATTATTGCGATTTTAAAGGGACGCATACAATATTGACAGCTCGGCAATCACTTATATATACAATACTACAGATGGCAGACGGGAAGTTCTGAATTATTATTGCGATTTTAAAGGGACGCATACAATATTGACAGCTCGGCAATCACTTATATATACAATACTACAGATGGCAGATGTTACTTTATCGTTTACAAACAATATTGCAGCAACATTGATCGATCACATTCGATGCACATTATACACAACTATGCACTTTCATTCATGTTAGCCTGGACGTGTGCTTGTTACTATAAGATCTCGTTTAATAAATATTTATTACGCATATGAACAAACATTACAAACATGCACTGTATGTGTGATATTTGACACTTTCACATTGAGATTCATTGGGTGAAAACAACATTTCCTCCCAAAAAAAAAAAAGCCCACTGTGAAAGCATTCGCGCCGCTCACATACAAACAGGTGAATACAATCAGCAATCATTACAAACTCACTACCATTGGACTAATTGTACTATAAATCCCACAAACAACATGGCCAATGCATCACTTGTGATCCACATCAGATAAAGTGCTTACCTTGTTACGCTGTTTTGAAAGATGGATGACGATGACATGGTAGACGCTGCTGGTGCTGCTATTGGCGAACTAGCTGTTGGTCGAATCAGGCAGCCTCGGCGGCTCAGACCGAGACGAAGGGGTCGTCTGGTTTGAGGTCCTCGTGTCTACAGGGTGAGACCCACCTTGGAAAACATGAGTGACTTTGAGGTTTTTGATAAGTATCGGCTCGATCGCGAACAGCTCATTGGCCTTTATGAGCTTCTTAAACCTCATTTGGAGCCACGTATACAAATAAGGACTGCTGTTCCCGGCATGAGTAAGATGCTAAGTTGTCTTTACGTCCTGGCCTCCGGGAGTTTTCAATCCGGACAACTGTACATGCATGGCCTGGCTCAAGGTACATTCTCTGTGGTGTTTGATAACTTTCTGGACGCCATGGTACGTATCAGTAATCAATACATAGGATTCCCACAGAATGATGGTGATTGGAGGCGCCTGAAGCGGGAATTCTTTGATATTGCTCAATTGCCCAATGTCTTGGGAGCCATAGATTGTACCCACATTGCGCTGCGTGCTCCAATTGATGACTTGCCCTTCAGAAATCGCAAACTTTTTCATAGCCTCAACGTGCAGTATGTTTGTGACGCACGGATGAGGATTATGCATGTGTGTGCGAATTTTGCAGGTGCTTGTCATGATGCCCGCCTCCTCTCTCTGTCGTCCCTGTGGAGACAGTTTGAGGAAAGACAAATGCCCCCTGGTTATCTCGTTGGTGAGTATTTGTGCACAACATGGTTAATTAGTTTGACAATTGCCACTGTAGTTTTAAAATGTTAGCGTCATGTTCAGCTATAGGATGCAATTTAACCATTTGTTATTTACCGACGCTAATGTCTACTTTTATTTAAATGCAGATATGTAGCATGTCATACCTTAAATGCTCAGAGAATGCAATGTAACCATGTATTTAGCATTTTACACAAGGTTTTTTTTTGGAGAAATACGCATATGTAGCATGTCTTAGCTGAAATGGGAAGATATTAGCTCATGCAATTTAACCATGTCATTGTCTCTTTCCGCTAATGTGTACTTTTAGTTCAATGCAGATATGTAGCATGTCTTACCTTAAATGCTCAGATAGAGAATGCAACGTAACCATGTATTTAGCATTTTACACAAGGGTTTTTTTTGGAGAAATACGCATATGTAGCATGTCTTAGCTGAAATGGGAAGATATTAGCTCATGCAATTTAACCATGTCATTGTCTCTTTCCGCTAATGTGTACTTTTAGTTCAATGCAGATATGTAGCATGTCTTACCTTAAATGCTCAGATAGAGAATGCAATGTAACCATGTATTTAGCATTTTACACAAGGTTTTTTTTTGGAGAAATACGCATATGTAGCATGTCTTAGCTGAAATGGGAAGATATTAGCTCATGCAATTTAACCATGTCATTGTCTCTTTCCGCTAATGTGTACTTTTAGTTCAATGCAGATATGTAGCATGTCTTACCTTAAATGCTCAGATAGAGAATGCAATGTAACCATGTATTTAGCATTTTACACAAGTTTTTTTTTTGGAGAAATACGCATATGTAGCATGTCTTAGCTGAAATGGGAAGATATTAGCTCATGCAATTTAACCATGTCATTGTCTCTTTCCGCTAATGTGTACTTTTAGTTCAATGCAGATATGTAGCATGTCTTACCTTATATGCTCAGATAGAGAATGCAATGTAACCATGTAGTTAGCATTTTACACAAGGTTTGGTTTAGGAGAAATACGCATATGTAGCATGTCTTAGCTGAAATGGCAAGATACAGAATAATATAGAACTTTATTTTTGGATTTTTCTTAACAAATTTTTAATATGGATTATTGTGTACACAAATTTATTTATAAAACAATATACTATTTTAAGGATTCTGTTTGAATTATGTTCTGTTCATAATTTATAGGTGATTCTGGGTACATGAGCCGGCCTTGGCTCATTACCCCCTTGCGTAGCCCGACTGATGTGTCTGAGGAGCGCTACAATAGGGCTCATAAGAGAACCAGGGCGGTGGTTGAAAGGATGTTCGGGCTCCTGAAGATGAGATTCAGGTGCCTGGACCGTTCTGGAGGAGCACTCCAGTACAACCCAAAGAAGGTGGCTAAGATTGTTGTAGCCTGTAGCGTCCTGCATAATATTGCACAGCAGGCTGGGATGCTGCAGGCCGTCCCGGTGGACAGAGACCTCCTCAGAGATGAGGAGGATGATCCTGTTCTAGAGGGGGAATTCCAGGACGAGGGACTCGATGTCAGAGCAGACGTCATCAACCGCCACTTTAGACGGTAAAGAATATAAGTTAGACTGTAGTATTTTCAATAGATGTGAACTCTAGGGAAATGACAAGTAGAGAATTGTGCAAACATGTTAGGATTGTTCATCAAATGCTAAAAATGTGTTTCATTTATTAATATAGGTGATGCTCTGGCCATTGGGTCCTGTAGCGAGTCTTTGCCACCTGGTTTTTAAAGAGGACATCAGCTGGTAAGTATAAATGTCTGGACTGTTGCTGGCATGAATTGTACACAAATACATCATATGGCATACATTTTCAAAAATAGTATTTAGTTTACACATTACTTAAAATGTACATACTCAGAAAGGGATCCTCTAGAATGACTATGGTTCAATGTCACACATTAGAGGTTTGTTCTGCTCAATATGACTCATCTTCACACTTGATAGAAAATAACACAAGTTGCTACACACGCTTAGTAAGCTAGTGACAGAAATTTATTATGAAATGGGGGGTGGGAGAGGGGTACAGAACTGATTCACACACTTGTATGAATTTTATTTAAAATATTTCTTCCATTAGGGAGATGACTTAATCTAAAGACTGAAAGGGAACAATTAGAAGCCTGACAGTGAAGATTGCCCAGACTGACAGTGGGAAAAAGCCAAGATTGAAATTGAAGTATACCAATGGGATCATGTCTGGCATTATCTTTCAATTCTGCTGACCTTGAAAACCATACAAAGACATGTTCACATGGTAAGTGCAAACTATTTGATAGAATAAGGCTGTGTAGACATCCTATTAGAGACACTTAGATGATTTTCTAATTTTTAGATGGTATTTCCCAGTCCTCTATTTAATGAACTGATGAATAAGACACCTATTGAAGATCAACTGTTTACCCCTAAATTGACTTTTAAAGACCATGCATTGTCCAGGTTGGTGTACCAATGCATGCTAGTGAAGACTGTTGAATATTAGTAGCTTACATACATTAGTCATATTTAGTTCTTTAGTAGATATTTAGGGATCACAATCAGACACTTAGATGATTTTACTCTTTTAGATGGTATTTCCCAGTCCTCTATTTAATGAACTGATGAATAAGACACCTATTGAAGATCAACTGTTTACCCCTGAATTGACTTTCAAAGACCATGCATTGTCCAGGTTGGTGTACCAATGCATGCTAGTGAAGACTGTTGAATATTAGTAGCTTACATACATTAGTCATATTTAGTTCTTTAGTAGATATTTAGGGATCACAATCAGACACTTAGATGATTTTACTTTTTTAGATGGTATTTCACAGTCCTCTATTTAATGAACTGATGAATAAGACACCTATTGAAGATCAACTGTTTACCCCTGAATTGACTTTCAAAGACCATGCATTGTCCAGGTTGGTGTACCAATGCATGCTAGTGAAGACTGTTGAATATTAGTAGCTTACATACATTAGTCATATTTAGTTCTTTAGTAGATATTTAGGGATCACAATCAGACACTTAGATGATTTTACTTTTTTAGATGGTATTTCACAGTCCTCTATTTAATGAACTGATGAATAATACACCTATTGAAGATCAACTGTTTACCCCTGAATTGACTTTCAAAGACCATGCATTATCCAGGTTGGTGCATGCTAGTTAAGAATCACATGAAGAATGTTGATTATTGTTAGCTTACATACATTAGTCATACTTATTTCATCATTAGATATTTAGGGATCACAATCCGAAAAAGGAATACATATTATAGTTGATATAGAGGTATTTGAATGGACATGAAATATTACATTTATGTTCAGCATACATATATTGTTGAAATGGGATATACATTATTATGTATAATTAGAAATTTGGATATTTAAATAGAATTTTGATTAAACAATATAATGGTGTATGTTTTGTATTTTTTTTAAATCAATTTAATAAATATCTTTCAAAAATGTTGAACAAAGTTAGAGCATAGACACAAGATGATTGTAAATGTATTTTATGAATATTTGACAACGTGTGTATTAACTTTGTTCCATTTTTTTTATTTGTCATTTCAGATTGGCATCTGATGACTTCCAGGAATATTTTTATTTTTTCAATAAACTTTTTTTTTTTTTAATTTTTACATGTTAATAATAAACATTTTATTATTAAATACATTCTTTTGAACAGATTATACTAAATATCAATATAATCTGTCAATAAAAAAAAGTTTGACTCCCATGACTGGTAGTTGGCTATTTGACAAGCACATGTATAAGATCAAATAATGCATTAATATTAGAAAATCAACTGATTCCGAGAATATTACATTAAACTATCTTTTATAACATTAATTGGGGAGTGAGATCCTTCGATGCTTTTCTTTTGAAAATGTAGATATTAAATTAATTTTGGATATGTATTCAAAAATTTTTTATTTTAACTTTTAAGAAGGGGAAGTGGTTCAATTACATTAAAGTGACAGTGTTGTTGAATGTAAAATTAATTTTATAAGATCTTGTATCTTCCTTAGGTATCTCTAAACATTTTTAAAAAAAATTATTTAAAACTTTACTTGTATAAATGGTAGGTCATTTAACTTGATATTTTTCACAAGCTAGTTATTGGATGCCAGGTTAATCTATGTAATTTTCTAGTGGAGTCATTTAACTATACTTAGTAATATTATGTATTTTTAAAAATCTTACCTCTTGGGTTAGACATCAAATATCTATATAGAATTTTAAGTCCCCTTTAGTTTATTTTGTCAATGTTAAATCAACATTCCAAATGTTTGGGTCCTTAAAGGGACATTCACAAAGTATATTGTGTATAGATTGTTAAAAATATCATACAAGAATTTAAACATATTTATAAAGTAATATAGAATTACATTCAGTCTTTAAATATACTTTTCAAAAAATACATCAATGCACATATCTTAGTCAATTACATAAGGCATCTATATGCAACCAACAATCAGCATCAAAATAGCCTATGTAGAGATGTATTTAATCCAAGAATATATATAATTACAATATAATGATTGAATAACAAAACATATTAAGTTGGTCAAATATTAGAATATTATACAAAATGCATACATAACATATAGCTTAATGTCCCTCTAAGCTGAAGGCTCAAAAATACCTCCTTTAATAAATATATTTCAGTCAGTGTGTAAAACAATCTAGAAGTTAATCTAAATTTGCTTTACTCATATGTTAGACTAATTTAGCAAAAGGAAGGTGCCTAGGTTTCTGATATTTTAAGCATTATTGTGAAATGTTTCTTTAAAGGGACATGAACTAAAAATATACTTAAAGGTAGACAGTTAAAAAATTAATGATTTATACATTCTGAATGAGTATTCTATTTTAAGCAACTTTAAAAATTGTCTTGTATTATGAATGCTCCTTGTGATGTTGCTATCATTACTTTAAAATAAAGGCATTAAAAAGATAATTTATTTGCTTCAGTACTCTGGACAGAACTTGCTTGTTTTGTTTGGAATAATTGATCCAACAATCGTCAAGGACAACCCAGGTTTTTTGGAAACAATTGTCCGTAATATAAAATATCATTATTGATTTGCAAAGAAAGATAACAAGATAACTGTTAACATTTGATAATCGGATTAAATTATAAAGTTGATTAACATTTCATGCTCAATCTGAATCACCAATGCTAAATTTTTTTGGACAGTGTCCCTTTAAGAGCTTTAAATAGTGTATTTACTTATCTTCCTATCTTGACATACTTTGCTGGAAAAGCATATCGAGATCGGCTCAGTAGATGAAGATTGGTGGATGCACAGAGATGCCTTATGTGATTGGCTCAACCATGTGCATTGAAATTTCTTCTGTTGAGGATATATAAATACTAAGAGAAATTGATTTACATTTTAAAGTCTAAACAATCTTCTATCTCTACAGATCATTTGATACAATTGTTTGTTTGTAATGTCTATTTAAAACTAAAGACGCCATTGCACAATAACATATATGAGCACTTCAGAGAAATACAAGCTCGAGGTTTATTTGCTAATAACAAACAAACATGTAGTTTAACATTTATAAACAGATTATCAAAGTTACTGACATTCTAACCTGAATTTGAACATTAAGAAATATTGCGTGGGAAACGCATCTTGAAACACCAGATTAGCATCTTTAAACATTAGTCTAATGTCACGCAATAGCACACAATCAATGTGCATTATAAAGACATTTAATAGAGCAATGTCAATAATTCTCAATAAGTCAACAAATTTATTTTAAGAACAATAAAGACATACAATATTAAATGTGTATTTGTAATAAAGAAACAGACCGTTATTAAACCGAGAAATGTCTACAACATTTAATAATGTGACAGTATTAGATTTTAAAGAGGATTTAATCATTAATATTTAACGGATCACGGATATTAAATCTGCGTCACACATATCCGCATGACAGGCCCATGAGTTACAAATAAGTCTACATGAAAAATGAAGTAACAGCACCACCAAGCGGTATGTGTAAGGAAGTTACTAAGATATGAAACATTAAGGAACGGCCAATCCGAGTTCATCACACAAACACAACTTGAGTCAGGATGGTCTCACAGACATTATAACAATATTTAAAACTTTTATCCAATCATATGTACAGATAACTTGTCCCATGGTGCATCTCATGTTTACTTCACCATATAAAAGTCCATTACACGTTGCCATCTTTGTCAGTTCTCTAATGCCTGCAGGCAGTATATATTATATCCCTACATATATTCTACAACCCAGCAGGCATGTCAGTTCCCAGGTTCACCAAGGAGGAGAGCGCTGCACTGGTCCACGCCATCAAGGACTTTTATCCCCAGCTGTTTGGGAACAAGAGGAGGTTGACAGATGCGCCTGTTAAGAAGGCCCTCTGGGAGTCTATCACCAATGCGGTTAGATTGGTGTGTGACGTCCAGAGGACCCAGGATCAGATCATGAGGAGATTCGGAGATATGAGGTTGCGTTTATCCAAAAAAGTCAACCTCATAAGGGACTGGGTACAAGCCCGTAAAAGAGGTGGCAAAAGAGAGGCCCTGCGGAAACTGTACCTACTCCCTTATGAGGTGACTTTATGCGAGATCCTCAATCTCCGGGTCCCCAAAAGATTTCGATCCTCGCCATCCTCTGCCTCCTCTTCTTCCCTCCCAGCTGAGGGATCTGAAAGTCCTGACGCGGGGGCCAGGGCAGATGCTTCTCCGTCCGGTGGCCTGGGAGGAGATAGAGAATCTGAACAAGGTAATTATCCAACTTCATATAATATCTTAATATTTGTTATTTTTATCCAAATATGTGTATATAGTCAGATACTAAACCTATACAGATCTCACAACATACACTACATATGTGTCATGACTATTCCTGTGCCTTTAACATCCAGCCTATATAAGGCTCCTCCTCCTTCCTCACAGTGCTTAGGATTCGTTGTGGGATAGGATTCTCTGGATCTCCCCTACAAACTCTTGCTTAAGCCTTTTTCATTTTCTAAAGTATCAAGGATATGACTTTCGATCTAACTTAAATTGGAATTTCATTGTTACTAACCTGCTGTAATTTATTTCCAGTTTCGCTTGCTGCATGTTATCTCTCACTGTGTGTAACCAGCCTGTCAGTTTTCCACAGAAGCCGCAAGTTCCGACTTCCTCCATCCTCAGCTGCGGCATCCACTTCCGGTGGTTACTCGATCTGACCTGCTCCTATCCAGACAGTCTGCAGACGCATCTAACCTACGGTCAGCCTGCTATCTCACCCCCAGCACAACTACCTCTGAGCTCCGGTCTGCACTCTGCTTCCTGCACCTATTAGGTAACGCTCTCCTTTCAGCTTGAGCTGCATTCTCCAAGAGTGCACTAACCAGCCGGGAGTCAGCCTGAAGATAAAAGGTATCACCTTAATTATATTCTTTACTGTGGCAAGGGGTTGAGCTCAAGTTCAATTGTTATTGTGATAGGAAGATTGTTATGCTATACAAATATTACTGATACAAGTTTTATTCATAACAATACCGGAAGTACCACTATAATCCTCTAGAGTTCAGTATTTCATAAGTCTGTACTCTTTTCAGCTTCTGCTGTGTTTCTTCTATTTTTGTATTGTGAAGATTATCCAACTCCATTTCAAACTGCAGTTCTTCTGACATTTATTATTCTAACTCACACTAGCAGAGACTCATATTTCTCCCTTCTGCATATTACAGTTCACCTGAGTTTATTATCCTGCTCACACCAGCAGAGACTCATAATTTTTCCCTGCTATTCCCTTTTGGGCCCTCAGTCTATGAACTGAATAGGGGTTATTTTATTTCTAACCCCGCTACCTGTGAGACTGAGTGGAACTAGAAACTAATTCCTTTCCTATCTAATCCTGCCTTACATAATCCTAAGCCTTAAAATTAGGAATTATAATGGAATTAGCAGAACTCACCAATAAAGTGAGTACACTCACACTAAATATGGACATTCTCATCCAAGGATTCAAAGAAATTCAATCTGAAAATCAATATTTAAGAACTGTAATTAGGGATCATGTGGATAAAAGACCTGCCACAACAGACACGCAACCTGAACCTCAGGTTTGTCCCCCAGAAAGATTTTCAGGGGAAAGAAGTCAGTTTAGGGAGTTCAAAAATTCCTGCCTACTTTATTTCTCCCTGAAACCTAAGACGTATCCCACCGAACGCATCAAAGTTCTCACTGTAATATCTTACCTTAAAGGAGAACCCAAGATCTGGGCTACTAATTTCTTTGAGACTAATGATCCTGTATTGGATTCTCTCCAGTTGTTCTTTGACAAGATGTCATTCTTGTATGAAGATAAAAACAAACAGAGTACTGCTGAGACAGCTCTTAGGGCACTCAAGCAAAATAAACGCCCCGCTGAAGACTACGTCTCAGATTTTAAAAGATGGGCACCAGACACGCTTTGGAACGAAGCAGCATTGTTCTTTCAGTTCCGCCAGGGACTTTCTGACCCCATAAAAGACGAGCTCGCTAGGGGTAACCTACCAAGCACTCTAGAAGAACTTATGACGCAAATTGTCACTATAGACAGACGTTTACGTGAACGAAGACACGAAAGAGGATTCTCGGAAAATACCTGGAGGAAGCCTCCCACACCATCTTATTCATCTCCTACCCAACGCAGCACAGATGAGCCAATGGAGGTTGCTTTCACCAAAGGACCCCTCTCCACTGAGGAAAAGAATAGAAGAAGAAGTAACAACCTCTGTCTGTATTGTGCCGCAAAGAGTCATTCCGTCAAGGAATGCCCCAGTTTGTCTAAACAGAAGGGTAAGCCAGATACTAGGTGTATCACTTGTATTCATCACTCATCCACTAATTCTCATGTCAACATTTCTGTTTCCTTGCAGTGGCATTCCCGAAAAGTCCCGACACAAGCCATTATTGATTCAGGAACTTTTGGCAATTTAATTGATAAAGCATTCACTGAGTTGTTCCATATACCTTTAATAAAAAGATCTGATTCACTAGCTATCAGAGTTATTGATGGTTCTTTTATTTCCTCTGGCCCCATCACTCATCGCACTACACCCCTACTAATGACCACTAGTTCCGGTCACAAAGAATACGTGACTTTTGATGTTATAGCCTCTCCATTGTTTCCGTTAGTGCTTGGTCTAAATTGGTTACAAACACATGAACCCCATATAAATTGGAAAACCTCACAAATACTTTTTAATTCTGACCATTGTCTTAAATCATGTAAACCTTCCACACAGATTCTTCATACCACTGTCGTACAACACCCAGTTCCTGACTGTTATAACGACTTTTCAGACGTATTTAACAAAGTTGAGGCTGAGAAACTACCTCCTCACAGACCATATGACTGCCCGATAGAACTATTACCCGGGGTTGATATTCCTTATGGGCATATCTATCCCCTGTCTGAACCAGAGCTGGTACATTTAAAACAATACCTGGATGACAACTTACGGAAAGGGTTTATCAGACCCTCAACCTCTCCTGCTGGAGCAGGTATGTTCTTTGTCCGTAACAAAGACAGTACATTGAGACCTACAATTGACTATAGGGAATTGAACCGCCGTACAAAGAAAAACAGGTACCCGTTACCCCTTATACCTGAGATAATAGAACGTCTCCAAGGGGCCACTATATTTACCAAACTTGACCTTAGAGGCGCATATAATTTAATAAGAATAAAGTCTGGGCACGAATGGCTGACCGCTTTCCGTACAAGATACGGGTTATATGAGTATACGGTTATGCCGTTCGGGTTATGCAACGCCCCAGCGACATTCCAGTGTTTTATTAACGACCTTTTCCGTGACATTCTGGACATCTGTTTAATAGTATACTTAGATGATATACTGATATATTCAAAAACTACAGAACAACACATAGAACATGTTAAGATAGTTCTTCAAAGGTTAAGAGATAATTCTCTTTTTGCTAAACCTGAGAAATGTATTTTCAACACTGACACCATATCCTTCTTAGGTTATATTATTTCCCCTGATGGTATACAGATGGAAAACAAAAAGATAGAGGCTATAACATCATGGCCTACACCTCAAAGCATTAAGGATGTTCAATGTTTTATTGGATTTTCCAACTTCTATAGAAAATTCATAAAAAATTTCTCCACTTTGGCTAAACCATTAACCTCTTTGACAGGCAAACAGACTCCTTTTGTTTGGAATAATCATGCTGACTCAGCCTTTAAGGAATTAAAGAAGGCCTTTACATCTGCTCCTATACTCAGATTCCCAGACCCAACTTTACAGTATGTATTGGAGGTGGATGCTTCCGATTACGCTTTGGGCGCCATCCTTTCTCAGCGCAAATCACCGAAGTCTCCTCTCCACCCTGTCGGTTTTTACTCTAGAATCATGTCTTCATCAGAAATAAATTATCCCATAGGAGAGAAAGAACTCTTATCAATTAAAAGTTCCTTCGAGTTTTGGAGGCATCTTCTGGAGGGTACATCTTTTCCTATATTGATCTACACAGATCATAAAAATCTTGAATACTTGAAAACAAATAAGACCCTATCAGCTCGTCAGATTAGATGGAGTTTGTTTTTTTCCAGATTTGATTATATCATCACTTACCGTCCAGGTAGTAAAAATGGTAAGGCAGATTCTTTATCCAGAAAGGATTCTAGACCTAACCCATCTTCTCCAGTATCTACTATCATTCCACAAGATAGGTTCATTGGATTATCTTTCGATTCTACATCTCAACTACGACTTTCTCAAGAACAAGATCCCAGCATTCCTAACCAATCATTAACAAAGGCTAGAGACGGTTTATATTACCACTATGGAAAAGTTTATATACCACCAGGTTTGCGAAAGGACTTGCTCCATTCTACACATGATTCTATGATTTCTGGACATCCGGGGATACACAAAACTATAGATCTCTTAAAAAGAGATTTCTGGTGGCCTCACATGAACACAGATGTTATACAGTATGTTAAGGCATGTCCTATCTGTGCAACAACGAAAAATTCCAGATCCCATCCATATGGGTTACTAATGTCTCTACCCATATCGGACAGGCCATGGAAGGACGTGGCAATGGATTTTATTGTAGATCTTCCAGCCTCCAACAACAACAATTGTATCTTGGTGGTAGTAGACCTATTTACCAAAATGGCCCATTTTCTTCCTTGTCACTCGTTACCGACTGCAGCAGAAACAGCACAAGCCTTCCTCTCTCAGGTTGTTAGGTATCATGGCCTCCCTGACACTATCACATCAGATAGAGGTTCTCAATTCACCTCCAAATTTTGGACTCATTTATGTAACATCTTAAAGATTCAACCTAGGCTTAGTACGGCATACCACCCTCAAACAAACGGACAAACAGAGAGGACAAATCAAACTCTTGAGCAGTATTTAAGATGCTACTGCTCCCAACTCCAAGATAATTGGACATCCCTCTTACCTACAGCTGAGTTTGCCTTCAATAACTCCGTCAATTCTTCAACAAAAATGTCCCCGTTTTATGCCAATTACGGTTTCCATCCTCGTTTTCATCTCTACCCCAGAGATGAGACACCGTCTCCCTTGGTGAATGATATGATGAATGAACTAGCTAAACATTTTGCTATTATCCAAGAGAACCTCAAAGATGCACAAAGTCATCAAAAATCATACTATGATTTAAGACGCCGTAATCCACCCTCTTACAAAATTGGCGATTATGTGTGGCTTTCTACCAGAAATTTACATCTCAAGGTTCCAACCAGAAAACTTGGATCTCTCTACATCGGTCCATTTCCTATTACAAAAATTGTCAATCTCAATGCAGTCACTTTGGACCTACCCAAGGAACTTCCAATACATCCGACTTTCCATGTCTCCTTGTTAAAACCTTGTCTCTCTGAACTTAGTTCTGTTAGATGTCAACTTCCATCTCCTACACCCTCTATTGAGCCAGAATACGAGATTCATTCTATCCTGGATTCAAGGTATTTCCGTGGTACTCTTCAATACCTCATCCATTGGAAGGGTTTTTCTCATGATGAAGATTCTTGGGAACCTTCTTCCAACCTCTCAGCTCCCAGACTCGTGTCCTTGTTTCATCGGAGGCACCCGGATCGCCCTAAGCCTTGAGCCTCGGAGTGGCTCCTTTTGGGGGGGGCTCCTGTCATGACTATTCCTGTGCCTTTAACATCCAGCCTATATAAGGCTCCTCCTCCTTCCTCACAGTGCTTAGGATTCGTTGTGGGATAGGATTCTCTGGATCTCCCCTACAAACTCTTGCTTAAGCCTTTTTCATTTTCTAAAGTATCAAGGATATGACTTTCGATCTAACTTAAATTGGAATTTCATTGTTACTAACCTGCTGTAATTTATTTCCAGTTTCGCTTGCTGCATGTTATCTCTCACTGTGTGTAACCAGCCTGTCAGTTTTCCACAGAAGCCGCAAGTTCCGACTTCCTCCATCCTCAGCTGCGGCATCCACTTCCGGTGGTTACTCGATCTGACCTGCTCCTATCCAGACAGTCTGCAGACGCATCTAACCTACGGTCAGCCTGCTATCTCACCCCCAGCACAACTACCTCTGAGCTCCGGTCTGCACTCTGCTTCCTGCACCTATTAGGTAACGCTCTCCTTTCAGCTTGAGCTGCATTCTCCAAGAGTGCACTAACCAGCCGGGAGTCAGCCTGAAGATAAAAGGTATCACCTTAATTATATTCTTTACTGTGGCAAGGGGTTGAGCTCAAGTTCAATTGTTATTGTGATAGGAAGATTGTTATGCTATACAAATATTACTGATACAAGTTTTATTCATAACAATACCGGAAGTACCACTATAATCCTCTAGAGTTCAGTATTTCATAAGTCTGTACTCTTTTCAGCTTCTGCTGTGTTTCTTCTATTTTTGTATTGTGAAGATTATCCAACTCCATTTCAAACTGCAGTTCTTCTGACATTTATTATTCTAACTCACACTAGCAGAGACTCATATTTCTCCCTTCTGCATATTACAGTTCACCTGAGTTTATTATCCTGCTCACACCAGCAGAGACTCATAATTTTTCCCTGCTATTCCCTTTTGGGCCCTCAGTCTATGAACTGAATAGGGGTTATTTTATTTCTAACCCCGCTACCTGTGAGACTGAGTGGAACTAGAAACTAATTCCTTTCCTATCTAATCCTGCCTTACAATATGATGTTTAGATATCTGATTTTAGATTAGTGACACATGATATAGGAATGATGTTTCTTGCGCTCTACAGAATATGCGTCACAGAGCGGAAATGTAATTTCTCATCCACGTTAACATGGCTTTGCTGTAAGTGGCATTGCTTTATACATGTTGGTCAAATGACGGATGCGTAATTCCGCTTGGAATCATTGCGCAATGATCGCGAAAATTGAATTTCTCATCCACGTTAACATGGCTTTGCTGTAAGTGGCATTGCTTTATACATGTTGGTCAAATGACGGATGCGTAATTCCGCTTGGAATCATTGCGCAATGATCGCGAAAATGGAATTTCTCATCCACGTTAACATGGCTTTGCTGTAAGTGGCATTGCTTTACACATGTTGGTCAAAATTAAATGTGAATTATTATATTAGTGAAGAATACAGTATTCTTATTTTCAATATTATAGCTAATAAAAAACGAAGAATACAAATAAATTATAACATATGGCCATCAATTGATGATTATGAAATAACAACAAAAAAATATTAAAGATACAGTAAACAACACAACTGATTGAAAATAAGAGTCCAGGATATATTTTTCATGAATTTAATTGAGGAAACAATTAACTCATGGGACTACCAAAGGATTAATATTTTTAAATTGATTTGTTAATAATGTAAAGTTTTTAAACATGGCATGATTTGTATTAATGATATGCAATCCTCATTTAATATATTACAGATATGGATGTTGCTGCTGGATCCTCAAGCCAGGGCTTGTCACAGTATGGTATGTCTCATTTTAATTGACATTTGTCTTAGAAACATGGACAGAACATTACATACTAAATCCACATTGTTCAATATTTATATGTAATGTCCCTTTAATAGATGTAAATTTAAATAATTCTTCGGATATACTTAAATAACATATTAGATTTGAATTGCATGCTCAATACCATTCATTACATCAACATATGGAGTAGAGAATTCATTAACAACAACATTGTCAAATCAATTTAATTTTATATTAAAGGGATACTGAGCTACAATTATTAATGTTGTCATTCAGATAGAGTATGCAATATTAATAAACATTAAAATATAATACTATCATCATATGTGACATATTCTATTGCTAAATGTATTTTAAAATCAAGAATGTACGTTTATCTGCATCTCAATTTTGGTTGACCAACCTGGGTTTTTATTGATGATTGGTGGATACCTTCAATAAACAATATTTATTGAATCCAATATTGCTTATCTGCCTTTAAGATTAAAATTTAGCAACATTCTAATTATAATAGGAGTCAATGTTAAATCATTTTCAACAGTTTGAACATAGAAATCAATGATTTAAATTAATCATGTCAGTGTCCCTTTAAGACAAAATAGATTCATTCATCTTTACATTCTTTGGATTAAACAATATTGATATATAATTCACATATTCACTGTTGGAGTTACTTTATAGATATCTGCATACTCTAACAGCACCATGATTACATATTTGTAATAATCAATTTGTTTTGTATTGTGATAAATATGTGTTGTGTCCTAAACAAGATTACTGTACATTGCACAAATGGCTCGATGTGCCACATGTGTTTGTTTAGATTTGTCAACAGATGCTCTTCAAAATGTGGTTTGTGTGTATTCTTTTAAGAACATTGATCAATGGGTATATTTAGATATGCAATAGCATCGTATGAGATGATTTTGATGTCTAATATAGTCTGAAATTAAACATATGTTCAATACAGAATTTTTAACAGAATCCCCTTGATTCAATCAAGCATTTTCTGGTGTAATGACTGCTCTATTCTTCACATTTTCAAGTTGATTAATGGTAAAATTCGAGACAGATGTGATTTAGTGATATCCCAAATGTGTTTCCTAATATATATCTATATCATTCATAGAGAGAGTTGGTGTGGTGAGCCCACAGGAATCCAGCAGTGACATAGAGCCGCCTTTGCGGTCTCCTGGTAAGTCCATTGACTCATTTATATGTAATTGAAGGTGTATTGGTAATCAATATTATGAGCATGATTCTGATGAAGCATAACATTTGAAACAAACATATCATTTTCTCTTCTGATTATATATTAATTTTCTTTTAATATTGAACGATTAATAATTTAAACTTTATTAGTCTACACATTTGTTATTCAGAAGATGTATAACATATGTTTGTTTCCATGTTCTTTTTTGACAACAGTCATCAAGTGATACACACATGAGAAATCTTAAATGTTCTATGTACTATGCTTTTATGATTTTTACATTAATCCAAACAATACATCGAAAATATGAATAATTGAGAATAACAAATATAATGTAATTTGTATGCTCCATCAAAATGATGTAAATCATAACTTTGGGTGTGTATATCTTTAATGCAACATTGATGTGTGTCTTTGAACAACAGTAACATATGTTATAATATCTGTTGTTAACGTGTACACAACATGTTATGTTTTACAGAGATTGATTTAACATATGTGACGGAGGGGGAAGAGGCTGCCTTGGAGTCTAATGGTATGTGAAATATATCTATCATGTTTCCAACATGTTTGTTTATTTGAAATAATTTCATTGAAGACATTCAAAGTCTACAGCTTTTGCACTTTAAAAAGGAATATTATTTGTCTGTTCAAATACACTACTGCCCCCTTTCTATATCAGGCAGCATGAAAAATTTTGAATATAAAATATTTAAAAATCATGCCATTATTATGTCACATGCATATTCCAGGCCAAAACACAATAATAATGTTATAATTGTACAGACAGTCATTGATATTCATCTGAGTGCCTATATACATACCATATCCTCATTTCAGAATTTTTTAAAAATTCAAACACACTTCGAAGTATATTGAAAACATAATCAATTTGAAATGCGTTGATTTGATGTCAGGATGTATGAGATGTTAATATATTTTTTTTAAATTTTCAGATGGATCCACCACTTCTGGTCATCTGGTTTCCGCCCCTGCCCAGTCCCCTGCACAGTCACAGACCCCTCCCCATGCACAGACCCCTGACCATGCCCAGACCCCTGCACAGACCCAGACCCCTGCCCATGACCAGACTCCTGCCCATGCCCAGACCCCTGCCGGCCCTTCCCATTTATCATTTCCTGTCCCTCCCAAAAAACGCCCCTACACCCCCCTTCGCCGCTCTCCCTGTATTATGGCCCGTACAGCTGCCCAGACCCAAACTCCCCACTCCCCAGCTGTACGGCCTACCCTGGAGCGGCAGCTCACCCCTCCCCAAGCCAATCCCATCCCTCCCCCCTGTCTCAACCTTCATTGTCCTGGGTGTCGGATTGTCCTTCCCAGGCACAGCTGTAAGTATCATTCAAAATACACGTTATAAGATACTTAAAGGTACAGTGAAGGTAAATATTTTCAATTGTGATTCAAATCCAGCATGCAATGTTAATCAAATTTATAATTTAATACTCTTATGAATTATTCTTCATTCTCTTGATATCTTTATTGAAACAAAGAAATGCCTATAATTAGTTTAAACAATAAAAAAATTCTGGCCATCATTTCTTTATTGTTGGATGAATGTATCCATCAACCAGCAGGGACAAACAAAGTTGATAAACAAATATTGGCTTCCCTAAAAAGCAACATTCTTGCATTCAAAATCTAGCTATAGAATTCAAACATTTAATTAATATGTGTAAGTTTTAAAGATTTGTAATGTCATGCTCTATCTGAATCAGTCCATTAAATATTTAGGTTCAGTGTCCCTTTAATTGGATATCACTACGTATACCAATCACCACTACTTGGATCCAACAATTAATGTACAAATGTTGATACATTATCTCTTGTCTAACCCAGTGGGAATGTAATTTCTTCAGGTTGCTATGTTTACACAGCTTGTCCTCAATGCCAAAATGTTTAAGGATAGGTGTGCCTACCACAGTATAATTGAAATATTTAAATTGCTAATGTAAGTACAATGTAAATCCTTTAACAAGATTTGATACACTCAAGCTGTATAAGTGGATCATCTAAAACCAATTAAAGGGGACAACATGTTTGATTAAAATGTCCCTTTAATGATTTCTGTCTGTCTGAATAACCTAATTCATGTGTAAAGAATAAATGTAAACTAATTGATGTAAAGAATTATTTGTCTTTATGATGACAATGTATGTTTTATAATTTTTTCGTCTGTTGTGTAATTATCCTTAATATTTAATTTATTCTTTATTTTAGGCTGTGACTCAGCATGGCTCATGCTAGAAGGTATAGCAAGAGTAGAGCAGGCCGTGTTGAGGAACGCAGCTGTCCTGAGAGGGATGAACGACACCATGCAGGCCCAGCTCCGGGTTCAGGACTTGACTCTGCGTGCAATTATGAGATTAAGTTCAAGGCCTGAATCTGGAGCTGGACATGCACAGGACGATGAAGAGGATGACCAGTAAGTGGAGGATCTGGAGATGCTCCATGGTGGCAGATAAGAATCCTCCGTCCACATGTTGATTTTTTTGTTTTATTGTTGCCATTTGGCCTTTTTAAAAGTTTATTGTTGTGCCTGTTGCACTCTTTTTTTTTTTTACTTTAATAGTTTTTTATTGAGGTTAAAAAAGCAGGTTCACAACAGTCTCATCAAAAGGTAAAACTTCACATGATACATTCTACTGACATGACATGACATTGAAACACCTCATTTTTTAAGTCTAATAAATTCGCAAAGTCCTCAGATTAACAGGTCCAGTCAAGGGACCAGAAATTAAACAGGTATTTGAGGACATGTTGGCAGAGATAATAGTACCAATCACTGTTTCAACATATATGGAATGATACAAAATATGGAATGAACATACAATATTCAAATAAAACAAACTTCAGATTCTATTCTAAATCTATTATCTGTTACCACTGAACTAGTATTAAAACGTATGGGTGACTAGGACTACTATCTTAAATAAACTACAGGGACGCAGGAAATTATAAACAAAGTTTAATTACCTGTTTTGAAACCCCGAGAGCCGTTCTATGGAAATGCAGGAAAAACTAAGTTATGGCTCTACGGGTTGGACAGAGACTACCTAACTCTGTCAAAAGATATGCGGGGAAGAAGGAAATCATCCCTAACCGCACAGAGGTGGTGGGGGGTGGAGGGTAGGTGGCAAATAGCGTATCGTTCTATTGTTATTGTATATATCTAACAGCTTTAGTATTCATCTTAAGTGGCTGCTTCAAACCTATGTGAAAGCTATGTTGTATATAATATGCTCAAACTACGCTAGAAAACATAGATAATTAGTGAGGCAACTCAACAGCAGTTAAAGCTGGGTATAGGGGAGCAATTAAAGGTGACTCACAGTTCTCAGAGGTGGGAGCTAAATGTATTAGGTTAACGTACTATTTACAACTATTGGTAAGAAATCCCAGTTAGGTCTACTCACCGAAGAGAACAGGGCCCTGTGAAACAATACTGAATCTAAATGGAAGCTGGGAGAACTGGATACATATTATTAGAATCCTCAATCATAAACATAAAGTCAACACAGTCAAGCAAAACTACCAAACCTAAGAACCGTTTCTGTAAGAACTACATTTATCTTGTACACAGGGGAGACATCAAGGGAGTTTTAGTCTGCATCTAACTGTCACTATAGTGTCACTTCTTAGGGGAAGTTAGGTGAAATCAGGCATATTTTGATATGTAACCGCATGCTAGGAAATTAAACTGATTGTGTGCAGCAGTCATGGGTTAAAGGGCCCCCTCTACTCACTACATCACTATAATGTTAATAGCTAGCGCTGTATTCAATTAAAAGAACCAAACAGACCCTACTATAAATTGCTAAAACCTATGGCTTGTTCACGCTGGGATCTCATATTAGGTACATAAGGGGTCATCTGACCCTGTCAGGTGCTGTAGCCCTTAAATTGCATATCTGATAGCTTTAAAGTATATAAGCCTTCAAAAGGTACTTACGGAATATATAACCCACTATAGAAGTTCCAAAATAAACAGAGTCTAGCATATATTGCTTGTTTATGAGAGATTACCCCAATAGATTTGTGTTAGTCTGGTCTCTAAGCAGTGGTGAATACAATAGGGAAACAAAGCAAAATATGACTAACCAGTCTTAGGTATATTATCAACATTAAAGCATAGCTATATTAACATAAACAGAGTGCATGGAGAAGCCAACTCGCCATTCAGATCATTTTCATTTGCCGCCATTAGAGCTGTGATACATGTTGGCGGGCTGGGAAGTTCAAAAAACGTATAGTGTGTATTATTATAGCATTGAAACCACTGCCACTTTGAATTTAGAGCTATTAAAGTCCATATAAGAAGTCACCAAATCTTACAAACTGCCCTTTGCAATGAGCATAAACATGTATGTTTTCGTTAGGACAGCAGTATTCCGGCAGCGATATTAACACAAGGATTGGTTAACAGCTTAATAGGGTGTAATGCCCCCCGTATAAAAAAAAAAAGTCTCACTTTAACAGCAGCTCGAATGCTAAATCTTGTACTTGTAAGTCTCGCGGGCCATATATAAATTTCAACTTTGAGCTGCACTTAGTATTTCAGCTTACTCTGATGCAGATCCGAACTGAACGACGGTCAGTACTGAAGGATTTGGCCTTGTCAGGTGAGCCACAGAGCGGTGATGGGATCAGGATGACTTCCAGATTCGAGTGGTGACAGGATTGTTAAAACATGGAAACTTGTCTGGGAGCCCCCAGGGTCAAACGGCCGGCGGGAGTAAAGTGCGTCTACACAATCTATGAGCTGGCAAAAGGTTCTCTGAGTGGTGTCCCAGACCGAAGCTCGATCTCTCAATCTCACTCTTTTCAAAGGGAAGTAGTGCTCTCTGCTCATACTGACAGCGTTCTCAAGCGCCTGTAAGTTGCGATCCAGCTCAAGGGGTGGTCTATTAGCACCACCGAAACTATCCCTCAGAGCTTCAGCCTGTATTCGCTTTCCTTGAGGGTAGATAGGCGTGTAGGGAGCGTCCTCCACAGCTGTCTGTATGGTATCGGGCTGCACAATGAGGACTGCCTCCTCCTTAACATCAGACACAGACCGCTTTGCGTCAGGGTAATCCGCTCCTACAGCTGCTATCAAGGAATCAAACCTATTAAGTATCTGCCTCTCATACTCGGCAAACAAGGCCTGTATCTCAGAAAAGGTGGCGTTCTCCATATCAGAGAGGAGGCCGTTGGCGCAGTTAGATTTCTCAAGCCTCTGTCGTTTGGCCCCCAACTAAAGACCTCAGCAGTGCCTCATCACAGGGTGCAATTGCCTTTAAGATCACACCATAAATCTTTGCAGAAAGTTAGATTATTATATTTAAAAGTAGAATAATGTCAGGAGCCTCCTCTAGATGCGACTTGCTGCCTCGGCTTCAAGCTCCGCCCCCCCCTGTTGCACTCTTTTACCTTGTCATATGTCTCCAATGGGGCTATGCTGGCCCTTGGCAACTCTCTTCATGGACTGTGATGCACTGGGTTACCTTGTCATATGTCTCCAATGGGGCTATGCTGGCCCTTGGCAACTCTCTTCATGGACTGTGATGCACTGTGTTACCTTGTCATATGTCTCCAATGGGGCTATGGTGGCCCTTGGCAACTCTCTTCATGGACTGTGATGCACTCTTTTACCTTGTCATATGTCTCCAATGGGGCTATGGTGGCCCTTGGCAACTCTCTTCATGGACTGTGATGCACTGTGTTACCTTGTCATATGTCTCCAATGGGGCTATGCTGGCCCTTGGCAACTCTCTTCATGGACTGTGATGCACTGTGTTACCTTGTCATATGTCTCCAATGGGGCTATGGTGGCCCTTGGCAACTCTCTTCATGGACTGTGATGCCCTCTTTTACCTTGTCATATGTCTCCAATGGGGCTATGGTGGCCCTTGGCAACTCTCTTCATGGACTGTGATGCCCTCTTTTACCTTGTCATATGTCTCCAATGGGGCTATGGTGGCCCTTGGCAACTCTCTTCATGGACTGTGATGCCCTCTTTTACCTTGTCATATGTCTCCAATGGGGCTATGATGGCCCTTGGCAACTCTCTTCATGGACTGTGATGCCCTCTTTTACCTTGTCATATGTCTCCAATGGGGCTATGGTGGCCCTTGGCAACTCTCTTCATGGACTGTGATGCACTGTGTTACCTTGTCATATGTCTCCAATGGGGCTATGCTGGCCCTTGGCAACTCTCTTCATGGACTGTGATGCACTGTGTTACCTTGTCATATGTCTCCAATGGGGCTATGGTGGCCCTTGGCAACTCTCTTCATGGACTGTGATGCCCTCTTTTACCTTGTCATATGTCTCCAATGGGGCTATGGTGGCCCTTGGCAACTCTCTTCATGGACTGTGATGCACTGTTACCTTGTCATATGTCTCCAATGGGGCTATGCTGGCCCTTGGCAACTCTCTTCATGGACTGTGATGCACTGTGTTACCTTGTCATATGTCTCCAATGGGGCTATGGTGGCCCTTGGCAACTCTCTTCATGGACTGTGATGCCCTCTTTTACCTTGTCATATGTCTCCAATGGGGCTATGGTGGCCCTTGGCAACTCTCTTCATGGACTGTGATGCACTGTGTTACCTTGTCATATGTCTCCAATGGGGCTATGGTGGCCCTTGGCAACTCTCTTCATGGACTGTGATGCACTGTGTTACCTTGTCATATGGCTCATATATTCCTTATTTTTACAAGATTATTTATAAACGTTGTGGATGTTTTCTTACATACTAATAAAAGACATTTTATTGCACGAATCTTTGTCCTGATTATTCATGTTATTTTTTGAAAGCTCTAGTTTATGTTGTTGATCCTTAAAGGGACCTACCAAAAAAAATTTTCATAATAAAATCATATATGTAAGACAATTGTAAATTACTTTAAGATTAACATCTCCAATGTAATCTTATTATTTGTCTTTATATATTTTTCTCTTAGCTTTATCATTGCATGATTATGATTAGCATAGTAATTGTTTTATATATGTATATATAGATTGTTATTTGTGTATATATGTATATTTCAATGTTCAGATCCATGTGTGTATTTAGAAACTCTGCATGAATTGATGCACCTTTACCAAATGATCTGAGTATTGATACAATGATATAATCCCTGTAAAGTGTTCATTTTATTGAAATAGTATTGTCTATGTGTATGCTCTTTTTAAAATCAAAATCATGTCCCTTTAAGTGATGGTGAGCACAATTGTTAATGAATGTATTTCCATTTCTAAAGCTTTTTTGTCCTTTTTACATGAACAAGGACATATAATCTTATTAATAAACAATCTTATTGTAATGTTGACAGCACATGTATTTCATTTTCAATTCTATATTATTGTAAAAGTGTAACCAAATAAATCTCTGTGTGTAATGCAAATAATTTAGATGATGAATATTTGTTAACAAATATGTTAACAAAATACATCTCCTCCCATATATGGCTATAGGTAGGCTGACAATAATTAAACTTGAATAAATGACACGTTTAATCAATCCATGTATAACTATTGTTATTCCACAACAATCCAAACATATCTTAAAACATCAATGGCATATGTATTTCTCATGTGTATCTTTTAAATGTTAAAGATATACACCATAGCTATAGTTCAAGGGACAGTCAAGTCCGAAAAGATGATTCATGATTTGGTGACATTCCTAGATAGCAATCTAGACACATACTAGTTCCTAAAATATAAATACGTTTCTTAGTGATATGCCAAGATGTCACTGAGTCCTTGTATTGGCTGCGGTTTTTCAGCGATCTCGGATGCGCCATGTTGCTTAAGACGTCACCTGCCAGGCTGTCCAATGATTCCTTGTATTGACTGACGTTCTTACGTGATCAAGAATGTGCCTTTTATTGGATTGCGTTTTGACGCGATCAAGGATGCGCCTTTTTTTTTGGGCGTTCTTACGTGATCAAGAATGTGCCTTTCATTGGATGGCGTTCTTACGTGATCAAGGAAGCGCCATGTTAAGACGTCACATGCAAAGGTAAAAAAAGTCTGATTGTATTACGTAGTCCCGCAATATTTGTGCACGTTAAAAACGTTTGTGACTGCAGCCAATTTTAAAAACCTTGCGAATATGTATTATTTGCATCATGTTACATTGTTGACCCGTAGCTGATAAAGACCAACACATTCTCTTTTGCTGGATGTCTGGTTAAATAAACGAACGAAAGCAAAATGTTTTCATGCATATGATATTTCGAGGCAAGTGCAAATCTCTATAGTCCATGTTTAATATGTTTGTCAACAATGTTCCTTTTTATGAAAAATGACTGTTGTGTTTAATGTTAAACATATCTAATTAATAAATATGCGCTATTGTGTTTGAATAAAGTAATCAATATGCATTTATATTTATCATATGCTAAATATATGATGCCGACTTCTTCTAAATGTAATTTCATTGTATATTTTATTAAAGGTTCATTAGACACTCACATTATAAATCAAAAGCTTTTATTTTGTCTCTAGTTAGATAGTCCATTGTTTAACCAATACGTTTATTTTTGCTTCTGTTCTACGAAAATTTAAGTAATTTTCAGACTCCTCGCAAAGCCTCTGAGTTTCATGTGAGTACCATCTCCAGCTTTCTCCTGTTTGTGTAAAGGGTCTTTTCATATGTTAATGATGGGGTATTGTCTTGTTTTACGTTTGTAATGGGGGTTCATCTATATTTTCAATAGAGCTAACCCGATTTTATTTGAAAGTGTTTGAAGCTTTGTAATATTGATATCAGTATATGTTAATCTTGTTGTTTGTAGTAGTGTCTATTACATACAGTTCTGTTAAAAATATAGTATACTGTCCCTTGAATGCAAATGTTGTTTTTTGTATCATGTATGAGTTACACATTGTTTAATCTTCAAATATATTATTGTTAGCATATTTTAACCCCCCCCCACTCCTAAAAGGACTTTAAACCATATTCATTGTTCAAACAAATGTCTTTCCAATAAAATATTAACACAATAATGTCTCTTTAAGAAAATAGACTTTATTTAACACGTCAATATAAATGTGATTTCAATATTTATTTTTTCACAAAGTACATGTAGATATACCAACAAGCTTCAAATATGTGTTAGCATATGTAATTTTGTTAAAGGGACAGTTTAGAAAACAAATAATGTTTTTCATTATTCTAAAAGTCAATTATGTAATATCAATGATCTCAAATGTTTCTCACAAATTGATCATTTGTCTGTGTTTATTTAAATTTGCTAGCTAAACCTATGAGGTTCGTGTGCTCATTTCTTCGAGCTTGAAGAGTGCATGTAATCATTATACAATTTGACCACTAGAGGGCATTTGGATAGCATTTGTATATGTAAAACCTTGTGCTCATACAGCATATTATTGACCATGTATTGATCATTGATATCTAAAATGTTGTTATGTCTGAACAACAAATAAGTGGTCATTTTTCATAGTCATAGATACAAGGTTAAGCACATAAGTCACACGTATTTCTCCATGTTTTGTTGTTTCCAACTTGATAATGCGTAATACAGTGTTTTCTTTGTAATCAATAATTTTCTGACTGTCCCTTTAAGCTGTGTTATTGGCATTCAAACAGTAATATGCCATCATGGATAATTGTAATGGTAATTTTGTTTGCGATTTGGGAAACAGTTTGGACATCACATCACAGAAACCAATCAATATCATGAACAAGGATAGGTATGTGATGATGTGGTTTTCACACACTTATAACCCACACTCTGCAAACAATCTGCCTCCATGGACCCGGTCCCATAGAAGTCGATTATATACAGAGTGTGGTCCACAAGTGTATGAAAACCACATCATCACATACCTATCCATTACACATTAAATTAAAAAAAACATTAAAGATGAAAACAAATACTTACTTCCTCTTCCTTCCCCTCTTTCCACGGGGCTGAGGCTCTGGGAGAGGCAACTGCCGACTCCGAAGAGTTCTCCTTGGAGATGTTGTGGGAAGAGTGGAAGGAAGAGTACTGGGACGACCAAGGTGAGGAGGAGAAGATGGCTGAGGAGAAGATGGCTGAGGAGGAGAAGATGGCTGAGGAGGAGAAGATGGCTGAAGAGGAGAAGATGGCTGAAGAGGAGAAGATGGCCCGGCAGGAGTAGATGGGCCGGCAGGAGGAGATGGGCCGGCAGGAGGAGATGGGCCGGCAGGAGGAGATGGCCCAGCAGCAAGAGGCCCAGCAGCAAGAGGCGGACCAGGAGGTAGACCAGCATGCGCCTCCCGGAAAAAATTGAACATTTCTTGGTGAAGCTGAAATATTCTGTTTTGTCCTTCTTCGATTCGATTGAGTATGGTGATAATTTGGTTTTGTCCTTGAATAATTTGATTTTGGCCATCAAGTATTCTATTGCGTCCTTTGATATTTTGTATCCGGGAGGTACGCATCTGGTCTATGTAGTCCAGTAGAACCCGCACCTCCGCTATTTCCTCTTGTTGTGCTTGTTGTTGTACCCGTGCACGGCGGGGTGCCCGTGCACGGCGGGGTGCGGGTCCTTGAGGGTCCTCGGGTTCCGCGGGATCCTCCTCTGCTTCCGGGGCCTCTTCATCATCTCCCGTGCGCTCTTCGTCACGGGGGGCCTCTTTCCTCCGAAGTGGAAATTCCTCCCCACCACTCTCATCCCGGGGAGATGCATGAGGCTGTGTTTCCTGTGCTGCCTCCTCCACAGACTCTGTATATTTAAAAATAAAAAAATAAAAAGTATATATTAGCATATTTGCAAATCAAGCTTTAAATGACTTAGCTTACGATACAATTACAAATGCAGAATCATTAATCCACTTTGAAATCTAACAAACAATCAATACGATTTCAGCTTTTTCTAAACCGTGTTTGTGATATCTCTGGTCAATGTGAATGTTTTTGCGTTTGTTTTCAGTCTGTTTAAATGCACACCTAACCTATAGCCTAGATACTGATGTAACCGCAAAGTAATTGAATGCGTGTAAACAACGTTATAGCATTAATCGGATCCTTAACACATGAAACCCAATGTTTTATCTTTCATGATTTCGAAGCATACATTTTTTATCAACTTTCGAATGTACTTTTCTTATCTAATTAGCTTCATTCTCTGGATATTCTTTGGTGAAAAGCATATCTAAATATGCTTAGAAGATGCTGATTGTTAGCTGAATATAGCTGCCTCCTGTGATTGTTTCACTGTGTGCATGGCTATTTCTTCATTAAAATATATCTCAAGAAGGATTCAAATTAGGTAATTTAAGTACATTTGAATGTTTTGTCAAATTGTATTCGCTACCTCAATCATGAAAGTAAATGTTTGCGTATAGTGTCCCTTGAAATACATTCGTATGTGAAATTATTGTTCAATGAGCTTACCGTCAGATGAGAGTGGCAGGTTCCCGGTATCAATTCCTCCGATACCGACTACTTCCACCTCGGAGATGCTGGGCCGCAACATTTCCTCCCATCGGCAGTACTCGATTTCAAGGGCAGGTCCGCCACCGGTTCCTGCGGCATGTCGTGCCTCCAGACCTAACTTTTTTTTGAGTTCCAGTTTACAGTCCCGGTAGCGATGTTTGATCGAATCCATATCTCGGTTCCGGCCACCCACTGCATTGACTGCATTTCTGATCTCATTCCAGAGCCTCCTCTTGTCAGTCGGGGTTGTCTTTTGGTGCTGCAGCCTCCTATGCCTGGCCATATAGGCCTCTACGAGGGCCTCCTTCTCCTCCATCGAAAACCTCGCCTCCCTAGTCGCCGTGGCCTTCCCCTGTGACGATGCCCTCTGTTTCCCGGACTGTGAAGCCCTACTCTGACCGCCACTGGGCCCAGCCACTTGGTCATCTTGAACCAAGTGGCTGGGTCCACCCACCGCTTCCACCCCCGCTTCCTGCTCCCCTTCCTGCCCTGTTCCTCCCCCCTCTACCTGTCCCCTGCCTGGCCTCCATCTGTTCCCTAAACTAAACCCCAAATAATCAAACAAAAAGTGAGTGTGATGAAATGAAAGGGGGTCAAAATAAAGAACTAAAAAGACAAAAAAGGTGCTTAAAGTGTGAGAGGGATGTAAAAAAACAAAGAGGGTAAGGAGTATTTAAATAAACCAAAAGAAGAAGAAGACTAAAAGGAGGATATGTAAACTAAATGTAACTAGGGGATGGGTATGGGATGGGTATGGGGTATGGGATAAGAGTAAATGGGATTACAGGGAATGGGACTACAGGGAATGGGGTATGGAGTGTAGTATGAGGGGGTAGGGGGTATGGAGTGTATGTAGTGTTATTGATAAGTGTATGTATGTATTGAATGTGTTTGCGTGTAAATGTGTTAAGTGTACAGAAAAATCACTCGCTCGCTAACTCACACTACTACTAATTCTCACTAACAAACACTCCCACTAACTCTCACTAACTACCAGTAACTTACGCTCCCACTAACAACTCTCACTAATAACTCCCACTAACTCACTCACGCTCCCACTAACAGACTCTCTCCCACTCCCACTAACTCCCACTAACTCACTCACGATAACACTAACAACTGACTCTCTCACGCTAACACTAACTCACTCTCAAAAATTCACCAACTCTCTAATATTAAACCTCCAATCTCCAAAGACCCAACAGCAACACAGTCAAAGAAGCCCTGCTTGTGTGGTGCTTATATACCCTGTGTAAATGTTTAATGATGTACCAATTTCCCTTGTAATTAGTGTTCAGGTGTGCTTTATTAGCAAATAATATTATTGCAATGTGTATTAGGTGTGTGAATTTGCGCATGCTCATTTTGAGTTGGTATTTGTGGAATGTGTAGAATGCGATGATGTCATAGTGGTCGTTTTCTCTAACATTGTCCAATAGTATTCTTTTTAAATGTTAATTTGCGATGGTGTGGTATTAGTGAAGTGTTGTATATGTATATTTGTCCTAATATATAGTGATATTGAATGCGATACTTTTTCTAGTGTATGTATATATTTTTTATTCCTTGTTGTTATTTTGCGATTTTCCGCATCTTAAAGTATATGCGTATTCCCCGTATTAAATTTTATTTAAAATCCCCCCGCTTGTGAATGTGTAATGCTTGTGTGCTTTGTTGATTGATTGTTGTTGTGACATTTGCGGCGTGTTATTGTTGTGCATGATGTGGTATGCGTCATATGACCGAGCTGTGCGTATTCTCGCGAGATCGAGTGTTAGGTGAAAAAAGCAATTTTTTGCCTTTCCCATTGATCTCTATGGGAGACTGTCTAACGCGGGCAGGATTACGCGTGTGACATACACGCGTTAAGAGCATCGTTAGATGGTCTTATTTGAACTCTAAATACTGGAGTAAAACAATGCCGTGCGTTAGACATAAAACACGCGTGGCGTTAGCAGGCCATCTACCGCCAAACTCTAAATCTAGCCGTATGTCTGTTTTCTCTAGAAAAAAGGTGCTTGAGAGATGACATGATTACTTTATATAAATATATTCAAGGCCCATATACAGAGATGGCAGAAGCTCTGTTTATTCCAAGAAAATTGTTTGTGTCAAGAGGTCACAATTTAAGGCTGGAGGAAAGGAGATTTAATCTCCTGCAACATAAATGTTTTTTCACTGTAAGAGCAATAAAAATGTGGAACTCATTACCAAAGGAGGTAGTGAATGCCAATACCTTAGATACATTTAAAAAAAGGTTTGGATACATTTCTGGCTAGAAACAGAATTTTCTTGTGTTAAATGGGTCACCTTTTAATGGGATTAATTTAAGCTCAACTAGAGCTTTTTGAAAGTATATTAGATTTGTATAGGTTGTGTAATGCTTGTGGGATATTTCCGTATCAGACGAAAATTGGTTAGTAGTCTTCTTATCCCGGCGTCAAGTGGAAGGATAAGGAAACATCCCAGAACAAAGTGAGATGTATGAAATGAGGTAAGCAGTACTCATGGTAGACAGGTTAAGGAATCAGCAGTACTGGGTAAAACAGCAGAGTGGTCAGACAGGCAGCGTTCAGCAAAAAAAGACAATCCAGCAATTCAGGGGTTAAACAGCAGAGTGGTCAGACAGGCAGCGTTCAATAACAATAAGGAAATTCAGCAATTCAGGGGTTAAACAGCAGAGTGGTCAGATAGGAAGAGTTCAGTAACAATAAGGCAATCCAGCAATCAAGGGGTTAAACTGCAGAGTGGTCAGACAGGCAGAGTTCAATAACCATAAGGCAATCCAGCAATTCAGGGGTTAAACAGCAGAGTGGTCAGACAGGCAGAGTTCAGTAATAATAATAATGCAATCCAGTAATTCAGAGGTTAAACAGCAGAGTGGTCAGACAGGCAGAGTTCAGTAATAAGGAAATCCAGCAATTCAGCAATAAGTAACACCCAGGAGCATACAAAGTAAGTCCTATACTTGGGCAGAGTATGTAAGTTATGCAGGTACTTATATAGATGCCAATTCGCGCCAAGGAGGACTTTAAAGGATCCAACCGGCTTGAGAGGGGAATTGATGCGCATCGATGGCGTCATTGCCGCACACGCTCACAGCAACCACCGCTTCCCTGGCAACAGCCAGAGCAGCGCAATGGGGAGCGGCATGACAGGTTAAACTCGATGGACTTCGGTCTTTTTTTCAACCTCATCTACTATTGTACTATGTATTTATATCACTCCCAGGAGTATTTCACAGAAAGCAGGACAGATATTCCCAGGGATCCATCCTACACACTTCCAACTTATAAGAACCCTGCATGATCTGATGCTCCGGGACAGAGGCATCAGGATGGTAAATGATCCAGAGCTCCCTAAAAAAAGTCAAAGAAGATCTAGCAGTGGGAAAACATCTAGGGCTAGATTACAAGCGAAGCGCTAATTTAACGTGTGCCTGTAAAGGGGCAAATCTGCCTGTTTACAGGTGCATGTTAAATAACCAGCCATTACAAGTGGCTGGTTAATACTACCGCAAGTTTGCGGTAGCACTTTGCGCTAAGCTAAATTAACCAGGGGTCAGACCTCTGGTTAATTCAAAAAAGTCCCCCAATTGCCTCCAATATAAAGTGTATATTTCCTTTATTACAAAAAAAGTATGATCATCTTTTTAAAAAAAAAAAAAAAAAAAATGCACTGCACGAAGCAGTTATAAACAGTTAAAGTGAGTGGGGTGTTAGGGAGAAAAAAAAGGCACTAAAAATGCCTTTACAATAAAGTCTATGGGGACTGTGTTTTTACTGTTAATATATATGTATATGCTTAAATACATTCAAATGTATGTATTAATATGTGTATATACACATAAATATATATGTACAGTATATATTCATGTACATATATATTTTAAATATGCTGCCCAACTCTGTTAAACTCCCTTCGCTGAGCTAGGTTCTGTGCCATGTCTATCAGCATCAGAACAAGGCTCCCATTGGAGCCTATGGAAGCACGCTCTTGTGCTCTGCATGTTCCGGTATTATTGAGTGGAGCGCAAATATTGCACCTGCAAAAGTGCAATTTCGTACTCCACTCGTAATCTTACCCCTACTCTTTCAGTTGCTCTCTCCCTCACTTGTAAGCTTACAGAAGTCTTTCAATGTAGAGCAGAATAGATCACTCATAGGTGCCAGAAAATTAAATACTGTGAGAACTCTGCAAATCTTGTAAATGAGAAGGTCCAAATGAAAATATTCTGGTTTCAAGGACTAATTAGCAAATCCTCTTCTCAGAAGAATGTATGTTACAAACCTACTCACTGTAAGAAGACAGTAGCAATTTATCTTAGTAGTTATAATAGTAGCCTAAGTGTAAGTAATTAGATGATATTAAATTTGCCCCTGGAAGCACTAGTGCTGAATGTCCACTAAAACAGCAATCTCCGGAAAGACCCCTTTTTTTTATACAGATGATCACCAACTACGGTAATATAAGGACACAAACTGATTTAACTTTTAGATATATAACAAATCTGTCCATTTCCTCTAAACTTTAAAAGAGAAGTTGCTTTGTTTTTTGTTTAGTTTTTTGTGTTTTACAGCATTATAGAAAGCAAAATAATTTCCTGGCATTTCAATAGGGGAAAATAATGTAATAGATGTGAATCTAGTTGTGTGTAATTGAGAAAAATATGATGGGGGGGATAAGCTGGGGCAATAGGATGGTGGTCTCAAGGCGAAAGGATATTTAGGGGAAAAAAAAAACCATGGGGGGGTCTGGAGGTAGAGTTGGAAGGGGTGTGGTTGGGAAAAAGGATGGGCAGGGGTGGGATCTGGTTAGGAACTTAAGCTGATTGGGATATAGGAAGTGATGGGAGAGAGGAATAGTTTGTAAAACAGGATTTGGAGCTTGATGGAGGTCTGGATATAGAACGAGAGGGGGTTTGGTTAAAATATATAGAATGTGGAGGGAGGGGTCTGGTAAGGAAAAATAGGTTGGGGAGGAGTCTGGTTGATAAACATGTGAGTGGAAAATGGGTGGGAAAAACAGACTGGTTTCAGAATGGGGGTTTATTTTTAAAAAAAATAGAGGCCTGTTTGGAAAAATAGGACAGGATAAAGTTCGGTTGCACTTGTCTCATTTGTTCATGTGTGTGTGCTACTCTCTCTCCAAGTCAAAGGAAATAAGTGTAAGGGCTATTTAATGAGATATGTCTTGTGGTAGGATTAAGTTAGCGCCTCTTCTTGCACTGCTGCAGGTACGGGACACAAAGACTTATGGTAGATGTATTTCACCTTGCTGATGCTTTTTTGGATCTATGGTTAATGGTTAAAGTGTTGAGACAGCAAGGATCAGCAGAAGGGGGAATCGCTTTTCCGGAGTTAAGTATTTTATTTTTTATTTTTTAAGAAAAAAACAGTTTGTTTTATTGTAATTAAGTGTTTGGCAGCTTAAAAATGTAAATAATAAATTTACACAAAATTATACGAATCTCGTAATTATACAGAAGTCATAGATTAATATTCTTGGATTAATATTAAAACAAACAGCAATCATTCAGAAACAGACAGTTATTATCTGTAACCATCATATTTTACATTTGCTTCGGCAATGTATCTTTTGAAAAGCCTTTAAAACACATACAAGGGGCGCGATCCGATATACGGTGTAGTTTTCGGCGCAAGCGAGGGAACTCGCGCTGCCCGTAATTTCACCTCGCACATCGGGGTATTACATATACTGCGCCGCTAGATGCTAAACTGGCGTAAGTAGGACAAACTGGTGTTCTTCCGAAAAGTGCACAAATACACATTTTACTTGTCGCAAGTGACTTACGTCTGTATTTTGTCCACGTAAAGGGGGGTAGTTATCAAGCCGTCAACCTCAAATACGCTGGAATTCCGCAGCGTATTTGTGGCGAGGCTGATTCGCCTTAGTTATCAAAGGCTAGAGACCGGCAAAAGTAGAATTTTGTGACGTAAACTTCGATCCGCCGGACTCAGTCCGACACAGATCGATTCTTACGTCACTCCAGATGTTCCGCACACAACTGCGGCACAATCTGACTACTTTTGCTAGTTATCAAAAAACTAGCAGGTACGCTCGGCACTTTTACGGCCCAGCGTACCTGGTTTTTAATCCGCCACCCTGGAGGCGGCGGATCCCATAGGAATCAATGGGAGTCTGACCATAGCGAAAGTACAAGTTCGCTGCTGCCAGACATCCCATTGATTCCTATGGGAATTGTCTGCACCTAACACGTACCCCGAGTCTAAACACCACTAATCTGTCCCCCCTACACCGCCGCAACTAAATAAATGTATTACCCCCTAAACCGCCGCTCCCGGAGCCCACCGCAAGCTACTCTATACATATTAACCCCTAAACCGCCGCTCCCGGAGCCCACCGCAACTATAATATATGTATTAACCCCTAAACCACCGCTCCCGGAGCCCACCGCCACCTACATTATACCTAGTAACCCCTATCCTGCCCCCCCTACACCGTCGCCACCTATAATAAATTTATTAACCCCTATCCTGCCCCCTACTACACCGCCGCCATTGTAATAAATTTATTAACCCCTATCCTGCCCCCCACTACACCGCCGCCACTGTAATAAAATTATTAACCCCTAAACCTAAGTCTAACACTAACCCTAACACCCCCTAACTTAAATATTAATTAAATAAATCTAAATAATATTTCTATTATGAACTAAATTAAGTCTGGTTGAACTAAATTGAGTCTGGTTGATAAACATGTGAGTGGAAAATGGGTGGGAAAAACAGACTGGTTTCAGAATGGGGGTTTATTTTTAAAAAAAATAGAGGCCTGTTTGGAAAAATAGGACAGGATAAAGTTCGGTTGCACTTGTCTCATTTGTTCATGTGTGTGTGCTACTCTCTCTCCAAGTCAAAGGAAATAAGTGTAAGGGCTATTTAATGAGATATGTCTTGTGGTAGGATTAAGTTAGCGCCTCTTCTTGCACTGCTGCAGGTACGGGACACAAAGACTTATGGTAGATGTATTTCACCTTGCTGATGCTTTTTTGGATCTATGGTTAATGGTTAAAGTGTTGAGACAGCAAGGATCAGCAGAAGGGGGAATCGCTTTTCCGGAGTTAAGTATTTTATTTTTTATTTTTTAAGAAAAAAACAGTTTGTTTTATTGTAATTAAGTGTTTGGCAGCTTAAAAATGTAAATAATAAATTTACACAAAATTATACGAATCTCGTAATTATACAGAAGTCATAGATTAATATTCTTGGATTAATATTAAAACAAACAGCAATCATTCAGAAACAGACAGTTATTATCTGTAACCATCATATTTTACATTTGCTTCGGCAATGTATCTTTTGAAAAGCCTTTAAAACACATACAAGGGGCGCGATCCGATATACGGTGTAGTTTTCGGCGCAAGCGAGGGAACTCGCGCTGCCCGTAATTTCACCTCGCACATCGGGGTATTACATATACTGCGCCGCTAGATGCTAAACTGGCGTAAGTAGGACAAACTGGTGTTCTTCCGAAAAGTGCACAAATACACATTTTACTTGTCGCAAGTGACTTACGTCTGTATTTTGTCCACGTAAAGGGGGGTAGTTATCAAGCCGTCAACCTCAAATACGCTGGAATTCCGCAGCGTATTTGTGGCGAGGCTGATTCGCCTTAGTTATCAAAGGCTAGAGACCGGCAAAAGTAGAATTTTGTGACGTAAACTTCGATCCGCCGGACTCAGTCCGACACAGATCGATTCTTACGTCACTCCAGATGTTCCGCACACAACTGCGGCACAATCTGACTACTTTTGCTAGTTATCAAAAAACTAGCAGGTACGCTCGGCACTTTTACGGCCCAGCGTACCTGGTTTTTAATCCGCCACCCTGGAGGCGGCGGATCCCATAGGAATCAATGGGAGTCTGACCATAGCGAAAGTACAAGTTCGCTGCTGCCAGACATCCCATTGATTCCTATGGGAATTGTCTGCACCTAACACGTACCCCGAGTCTAAACACCACTAATCTGTCCCCCCTACACCGCCGCAACTAAATAAATGTATTACCCCCTAAACCGCCGCTCCCGGAGCCCACCGCAAGCTACTCTATACATATTAACCCCTAAACCGCCGCTCCCGGAGCCCACCGCAACTATAATATATGTATTAACCCCTAAACCACCGCTCCCGGAGCCCACCGCCACCTACATTATACCTAGTAACCCCTATCCTGCCCCCCCTACACCGTCGCCACCTATAATAAATTTATTAACCCCTATCCTGCCCCCTACTACACCGCCGCCATTGTAATAAATTTATTAACCCCTATCCTGCCCCCCACTACACCGCCGCCACTGTAATAAAATTATTAACCCCTAAACCTAAGTCTAACACTAACCCTAACACCCCCTAACTTAAATATTAATTAAATAAATCTAAATAATATTTCTATTATGAACTAAATTAATCCTATTTAAAACTAAATACTTACCTTTAAAATAAACCCTAATATAGCTACAATATAAATAATAATTATATTGTAGCTATCTTAGGATTTATTTTTATTTTACAGGCAAATTTCAATTTATTTTAACTAGGTACAATAGCTATTAAATAGTTATTAACTATTTAATAGCTTACCTAGCTAAAATAAAGAGAAATTTACCTGTAAAATAAAAACTAACCTAAGTTACAATTACACCTAACACTACACTATACTTTAATAAATTATTCCTATTTAAAACTAAATACTTACCTGTAAAATAAACCCTAAGATAGCTACAATGTAATTCATAATTACATTGTAGCTATTTTAGGATTTATATTTATTTTACAGGTAACTTTGTATTTATTTTAGCTAGTTAGAATAGTTATTAAATAGTTATTAACTATTTAATAACTACCTAGCTAAAAGAAATACAAAATTACCTGTAAAATAAATCCTAACCTAAGTTACAATTAAACCTAACACTACACTATCATTAAATTAATTAAATAAATTAAATACAAATAACTACAATTAAATACAATTACATAAACTAACTAAAGTACAAAAAATAAAAAAAGCTAAGTTACAAAAAATAAAAAACATAAGTTACAAACATTTAAAAAATATTACAACAATTTTAAGCTAATTACACCTAATCTAAGCCCCCTAATAAAATAACAAAGCCCCCCAAAATAAAAAAATGCCCTACCCTATTCTACATTAAAAAAGTTCAAAGCTCTTTTACCTTACCAGCCCTTAAAAGGGCATTTTGTGGGGCATGCCCCAAAGAAAACGGCTCTTTTGCCTGTAAAAGAAAAATACAACCCCCCCCCAACATTAAAACCCACCACCCACATACCCCTAATCTAACCCAAACCCCCCTTAAAATAACATAACACTAATCCCCTGAAGATCATCCTACCTTGAGTCGTCTTCACTCAGCTGAGCCACCGATGGAACTGAAGAGGAAATCCGGAGCGCCAGAAGTGATCCTCCAAGGGGCGCTGAAGAAATCTTCCATCCGATGAAGTGATCCTCCAAGCGGCGCTGAAGAAGTCTTCCATCCGGCCGATGTCATCTTCCAAGCGGCGCTGAAGATCATCTTCCATCCGGGCGATGTCATCTTCCAAGTGGGGTCTTCAATCTTCTTGCTTCAGGATCGATCTTCATCCCGCCGACGCGGAACATCCTTCTTCCCCGACGGACTAACGACGAATGAAGGCTCCTTTAAGGGACGTCATCCAAGATTCTATCAGCCTATCGGAATTAAGGTAGGAAAAATCTGATTGGCTGATTGAATCAGCCAATCAGATTGAGATCGCAATCTATTGGCTGTTCCGATCAGCCAATAGAATGCGATCTCAATCTGATTGTAACGTAAGTTAGTTTTTATTTTACAGGTAAATTTCTCTTTATTTTAGCTAGGTAAGCTATTAAATAGTTAATAACTATTTAATAGCTATTGTACCTAGTTAAAATAAATTGAAAGTTACCTATAAAATAAAAATAAATCCTAAAATAGCTACAATATAATTATTATTTATATTGTAGGTATATTAGGGTTTATTTTATAGGTAAGTATTTAGTTTTAAATAGGATTAATTTAGTTCATAATAGAAATATTATTTAGATTTATTTAATTAATATTTAAGTTAGGGGGGTGTTAGGGTTAGTGTTAGACTTAGGTTTAGGGGTTAATAAATTTATTACAGTGGCGGCGGTGTAGTGGGGGGCAGGATAGGGGTTAATAAATTTATTATAGGTGGCGACGGTGTAGGGGTTAATAAATTTAAGATAGGTTGCGGCGGGTTCAGGGAGCGGCGGTTTAGGGGTTAAACTATTTATTTATTTGCGGCGAGGTGCGGGATCGGCAGGATAGGGGTTAATAACTTTATTACAGAGGGCGACGGTATAGGGGGGGCAGGATAGGGGTTACTAGGTATAATGTAGGTGGCAGCGGTGTCAGGGAGCGGCGGTTTAGGGGTTAATACATTTAGCAGAGTTGCGGCAGGGTCTAGGAGCGGCGGTTTAGGGGTTAATACATTTAGCAGAGTTGCGGCAGGGTCTAGGAGCGGCGGTTTAGGGGTTAGTAACTTTATTTAGTTGTGGGGGGCTCCGGGGGCACCTGTATAGGGGGTAGAACAGTGCAGTTTAGTGTGAGTGCTTAGTGACAGGCTAGCAATAAAGCTGGGAAAAAGCCGAAGAGCAGCGAGATCGGATGAGTGATAACTCTCACAGTCCACTGCTCATCGCCCCGCGGCTTTTTGACAGCTTTATTTGATAACTTAGGCATATTTTTTCAGGTCCGCGGCGGCAAAGGTAGGCAAGCTTAGGCGGGCGTATTGGGCCGGTGAAGGCAGGAAAGTTGACACGATGATAACTACCCCCCAAAGTCTCAATAAAGAGTAGTTTTATGCAAATTAGGCTAACACTCGTAAAAATAACCCGCGACTCCATCTAAAAATGCGACACGTAATTACGCTATTCAAAAGTCATATATAAACCCATGCGCAGCCGCCATTTTCTTCAGTGTGTTTGGATGGTTCGTTGAGCTACAGCACACTACAGTGGAGTGGAGGATTAGTCAGAGTAGAGAGAGAGGCGCAAACAGAGGAGTTAGGTCGCATTGTTGGTTGGTAAAGCTTGTACAGGGAGTGCAGAATTATTAGGCAAATTAGTATTTTGACCACATCATCCTCTTTATGCATGTTGTCTTACTCCAAGCTGTATAGGCTCGAAAGCCTACTACCAATTAAGCATATTAGGTGATTTGCATCTCTGTAATGAGAAGGGGTGTGGTCTAATGACATCAACACACTATATCAGGTGTGCATAATTATTAGGCAACTTCCTTTCCTTTGGCAAAATGGGTCAAAAGAAGGACTTGACAGGCTCAGAAAAGTAAAAAATAGTGAGATATCTTGCAGAGGGATGCAGCACTCTTAAAATTGCAAAGCTTCTGAAGCGTGATCATCGAACAATCAAGCGTTTCATTCAAAATAGTCAACAGGGTCGCAAGAAGCGTGTGGAAAAACCAAGGCGCAAAATAACTGCCCATGAACTGAGAAAAGTCAAGCGTGCAGCTGCCAAGATGCCACTTGCCACCAGTTTGGCCATACTTCAGAGCTGCAACATCACTGGAGTGCCCAAAAGCACAAGGTGTGCAATACTCAGAGACATGGCCAAGGTAAGAAAGGCTGAAAGACGACCACCACTGAACAAGACACACAAGCTGAAACGTCAAGACTGGGCCAAGAAATATCTCAAGACTGATTTTTCTAAGGTTTTATGGACTGATGAAATGAGAGTGAGTCTTGATGGGCCAGATGGATGGGCCCGTGGCTGGATTGGTAAAGGGCAGAGAGCTCCAGTCCGACTCAGACGCCAGCAAGGTGGAGGTGGAGTACTGGTTTGGGCTGGTATCATCAAAGATGAGCTTGTGGGGCCTTTTCGGGTTGAGGATGGAGTCAAGCTCAACTCCCAGTCCTACTGCCAGTTTCTGGAAGACACCTTCTTCAAGCAGTGGTACAGGAAGAAGTCTGCATCCTTCAAGAAAAACATGATTTTCATGCAGGACAATGCTCCATCACACGCGTCCAAGTACTCTACAGCGTGGCTGGCAAGAAAGTGTATAAAAGAAGAAAATCTAATGACATGGCCTCCTTGTTCACCTGATCTGAACCCCATTGAGAACCTGTGGTCCATCATCAAATGTGAGATTTACAAGGAGGGAAAACAGTACACCTCTCTGAACAGTGTCTGGGAGGCTGTGGTTGCTGCTGCACGCAATGTTGATGGTGAACAGATCAAAACACTGACAGAATCCATGGATGGCAGGCTTTTGAGTGTCCTTGCAAAGAAAGGTGGCTATATTGGTCACTGATTTGTTTTTGCATGTCAGAAATGTATATTTGTGAATGTTGAGATGTTATATTGGTTTCACTGGTAAAAATAAATAATTGAAATGGGTATATATTTGTTTTTTGTTAAGTTGCCTAATAATTATGCACAGTAATAGTCACCTGCACACACAGATATCCCCCTAAAATAGCTATAACTAAAAACAAACTAAAAACTACTTCCAAAAATATTCAGCTTTGATATTAATGAGTTTTTTGGGTTCATTGAGAACATGGTTGTTGTTCAATAATAAAATTAATCCTCAAAAATACAACTTGCCTAATAATTCTGCACTCCCTGTACACTTACACAAATATTTACATATTGCACACATATTGCATACATACATATACAAAATACACAACACTTTTTTTTTTCTAACACCTCACACATTTTATTTCAATTTTACAGTGTGATAGGCTGAGTGTTTGGTTGTGATTGTGTGTGATTGAACTGGGAGTGAATGTGAGGATGGCAGGGAGAGGTAGGGCGGAGGGGCGGAGGGGAGAGGAGTGGCAGGGAGAGGAGTATTGTAGAGGACAGGAGGAGCAGTGGGGTCCCCGTCAGGGAGTAAGTGGAGTGGGGAGAGGGAGAGCTAGAAGGGATGATGGGAGGGGAGATGCCCGAGAGCCCCAGAGACCAGGCACATCAAGGAGAGGGACAGAGGGTGCACATGGGGACAGAAGGGGGGAGGAGGGAGAGGATAGGGAGGAACCCACACCAGGGACATCGCAGGGAGCAAGCCAGGTGTCCACAGAGGATGAGAGGAAGAGATGTCCAAACTTCTCATTTGATGAGAATGTTGCCCTAGTCCAGGCCAGCATGGACAACCACAGTGCCCTCTTTGGCCAGGAGAAGGGCAAAGGTGTTGCCAGAAGGCGTAAAACGGCATGGTTGGCGGTACAGGATGCCGTCAACAGTGTGGCCCCGCAGAGGAGGACTGTTGAGGGCCTTAAAAAAAGGAGGAATGACTGTAAGAGGCGGGTGAAAGAGAAGATGGGGCAGGAAGCCATGCACCAGAGGGGAACAGGCGGTGGTCCACCCCTGGACACAGAATACAACACCTGGCAGGAGATGATACGCAGGTCCCCGAGTATCACAGCAGTCCGTGGACTTCCAGGGGCTCATGACTCAGGGGTTGCAACCACAGCACATCATGCTGGTGAGTAACATCCCACACACCAGTATGATATGTATTTGAGATATAACATCCTTTAATGTCACACATTCATGTACACAATGAGGAGCATGGTATTTGGCCTACTAACAAAAACATCTACAATTATATTTCCCATTAATGCTACTTAACACAATGCAATTCATGATATGAGGTGGAATAGTGCAATACTAACATGTCTCAGAGTAACACAGGCCACAAGCCACATGTAGAGTTTTCAGTAAATGGACACTATAGCCATCACAATACTTTTAGCTTAGAAAGCAGGTTTTGTGCCTACATCAGGCTAAAGTAAATTGTGTGACCATAGTGTCACTTAAAGAACACATTTTTTTCATCATTGACATGTACACATAACTATTGTATGAAACACATACCTGTATACTGTGCAGATTAAAATCCCTCATATCACAAATCACATTGTGCACATGCATGTTATAGAGTTTGACATGAGAATGAGTATAGGCCCTAGCATGTATCAATGTACATTGTATGCCTACATGGACATATATCTGACTGTACTAATCCCTCTCATCATTTGACTCCTCCACAGAACCTCCTGTCACCAAGATGCAAACAGGCATGCCGCCACCTCCACCACCACCACCAGTCACAGGCATGCTGCCACCTCCACCACCACCACCAGTCACAGGCATGCAGCCACCACCACCAGTCTTCATGCAACCACGTGAACATTATGCTCCCAGGCATGAGCAGGGTTGGATGGCTTCAGTAGAGGACACGGAAGTGATGCCACCACCATTGACATCTGACCCCTGGCAAGATTCCTGGCCAGAGGAATATTCTTCTTTTGGCTTTGAGGGGGAGCCAAGTCAGCCACAAAGGGTCCATGTCTTTACCCCCCCCCCCAACACAATATCAGGGCAGTCATGGCTTTTACACACAGGGTATGTCACAAGAAGTGCAAACTGGACAGGCTGAGTGGTCACACACTGGTCATCAATGGGACTACCAATCCACCCTGAGAGCTCCACCATCCTCTTCCCTTGGGAGAGCTCCACCATCCTCTTCCCTTGGGAGAGCTCCACCATCCTCTTCCCTTGGGAGAGCTCCACCATCTGCAGATGAGCATATAGCTGGAATTACTCAAGCACCAGCAGATGCAGCTGAGGATGTCCCACAACCACCAGCAGATGCAGCTGAACCTGCACCTCAAGTACCTAGAAGCCCTGCTGCTCAAGAGACTGTGGATGCACTGTATTCTCCCCTGGATGAGGAATACATTTCCCTCCAGAGGAGGCTCATAACAAGCTGCAAGAGCAGACAAAGAGGCCAACAGAGGTTTCACAGGAGCCAAGAGAGGTTACTCAAGCGTAGCATAGAGCTGCAGAGGGACATGGCAGCATCATTAAATGGAATTGTTCAAAACCAGTCGCAGATGATGAGAATTCTGTCTGATATGCAGATGCAGATGGACAATAGATGGCGGGAACAAAATCAACTCTTGGGTGTGTGTTGGTTGAGCACTTTACACACCAGCAGGACACTGCCTCCAGCCTATCATCTGTGGCCAGCACACCAGCAGAAACAGAAGAATCTTCTCAAACCAGGAGAACAAGGCAATCCACTACAGCCACCTCAGCTCCCTCATACAAGAAGCCAAAAAAGAAATAAATATTCTTATAGTTCACCATAAATCTTGTCCTCTGTTATTTACCATATAATTGTCATCCACATCCATGTGAGGTGTGTTTTAGTACACTAATATTGTTAAAACATATAATAAGGCCTGTGTGGAAAATGGCCCAAAAAAGGTAATATTATCCTGTTTATGACATATTCTTGTACTATAACACATCCACAATAGTTGTTTCTGAAGGGTACATATAGTCAAACTCATTTCTAAGATGTAAATCAATGTATCTCACATCCAATATAAATTGACACATTGGTATATATAGTAGTGATGTTACTGATAGGGTGGCCATTATCAGGTGTTTTAAGTCTGCAGGTTAAAGGTTGTGGTGTCTGTGATTGGTTTGACACAATTGCAAAGAGGCAGCCTTCAAGAAGGTGTTAGAAATGATCATATGAGCCATCCAAGGTTTTGCTTTCAACTAAGAATACCAAGAGAACAAAGCAAGTGTTCTAATTAAATCTGAAAGTAGTTTGAAATAACATGCCCTATTTAAAAGAAGGTTTTCTTTGGACTTGACTGTCCCTTTATATATTTTTTGGCATCAGTGCCAAGCTGTGTTAGCATTAGAATAAATTACACTCCAGTGGGTTCTAAAGAGATGAAGGTAATCCAATTTAAAGTAAATAAGCAAGTATATGTCCACAATGTGATAAAGTACCTACAAGCTCAATCCATTTGATTATGTTGTGGCTTGAAACTATTTCAAATACACAAATAAACCATAAAAAAGCAATATCATAGTATACTGTCCCTTTAACCTTGAGATGCTGCTTAAATGTATGTGTTTGTTAAGGCTTCCAGGGAGTTACGTTGTTTTTTTAAGTCAGTGCAAGGGCTCCTGCGCCTGCAATTTGTGGCGAGATGAGAATGGAGTAGATTTTCTGAAATCTGCGAGCGTAAGTCCTTATATTGTATATTGGATACCAAATTGCGCGTAGTTCTATGTTAGTCTATGGGTAAAAAAAAATACGGCCGAAGGGTGAAATATACGCGTGTAACTTGTATGCTACGCCGTATATGTGATACCAAACCCGCGCAAAATCTGGCGTCGCCGGCTTTTGTGGGCGACGCTGCATATTGGATGGGGCCCAAGAAGTTCCTATCGCCCCCTCTAGGAAATGTTGTTATGCAAACGCATAATTTTTTTTTTTTACTATAGAACTGATGTAAATTTAATAGATTTCAAGTTTTTTAAGTTATAATTGATTTCAATTGGGACCAGGGAGACTGTGTGATCCAAGACTTTTGAATTATTAGCAAACCTTTTACTGTTTTTTTTTTTGTTTGTTTTTTTAATTCAATTTTTTATTGGAAACTTAACACATTATACAGAACATACAAAGCATCGCGTTTTCCATTTTTCAAGTGATTTTTCTGGCAACTAGTGCCTTGTCTAGGGCTAAGGCATAGCCTTGTAGAGTCTATAATCAGTCCATGTCCATCTGGGCTCCACGGCCCTTCAAATATAATCAGTGACAAGTGACAAAAAGCAAGATCATAAAACATATGAGTCAAATAATTCTGAAGTACAATGTGAACATCCATAAAATGAAATTGACAAAGAAAAGAAATATTGGTTCTCATAGCACTACAATGTCCTAGTTCAATATGATAAGTTAGTAAGTACTCCCCCTCCTAGCAGTTGGTTAAGTGTATCTGACCCCTCGGTCCTCTATTGGGTGTGTGATAGTAGGTATTGCATTGACAGTCATGTCTCCCTTTTCCAGTACTACCATCTGGAGCATGCTATTTGTGGTGATTATTACTCTCTGTCCACTGCTGCATCATAAGTTCGTGTATGTCTGCTATTCCCTGTTGGAGATGATGGTACCTTTCTAACTGCAATAGGATGTCTACATGCTGCTTCCATTCCACTATTGTTGGTATTGTCCGTGTCTTCCAGTGTTTCGGATTTAACATTTTGGCGCTGTTCAGCATAGTTATCAGCAGGGCCCTGCTCTGTTTGTTCTCTAGTTTGGGTAGTGATAAGTACAATATCGTTTTGGGGCTGTTTTGCAGTGGTTTCCCTATCGTGTGTTCTATATGGTGGAGTACACCCCACCCAATACGCGTCTAATTTAGGGCAGAGCCACCAGATATGTGTTGGTGTGCTCTCACCCCCGCAATCCCTCCAACACCCTCCTGACGCTGTCCTGTATATTCGGTGTAACCTACTGGGTGTGAGGTACCACCTTGACAGAAACTTGTAACTGGCTTCCTGCACTCTTACAGAAATGTAGGCTTTTTTGGTAATCTGAAACGCGGCCTGCCACTTACTATTGTCTATCTCAATTTGTAACTCCTTCTCCCATGCTCTGGTGTATGTAGGAATGGTGTGTGTGTCTTCCACTAAGAGGAGTTTGTATGTTAGTGATATGGCATGGACCGTGGGAGCATCCCGCAAGCACATGTTTTTGAATGCTGTCACCTGTCTTGTGAGTGTATGTCTGGAGCGGTGAGTCACAAGGTAGTGGTTAAGCTGTGAGTGTGATAGCCAATTCATATGTATGCCTGGTGTCATTTCTTGTATCTCGGCTAATGATATGAGTTTGTCTCCCTCCAGGAAAGTTGCAAGTGTCAGGTCTTTAAAGGGCACCGTGGGGCCTACCTCTTTCTCCCTGTAGTTCCAGGGCACTTCAGGGTTCGAATAAATGGGGGTTAATGGGGCGTGTATGGAGGAAATGTTTGTGGATGTGCGTAAGATTTTGTCCCAGTGCGTGTAGAAGTCTAGAAGTAGGGGGTATGTGGTGGTGGCAGAGGCCCTGGCCCTCTCCGGGACCCACGCCTGAAGGCCGGCATTTCTTGTGTCTAGGATGTTGCGATCCAGTTGTACCCACATCTTATTGGGGTCATTGTGGCACCAGTCAATTAATCTCTGCAGTGTAATGGCTTGTTTGTAAGTGTATATGTTGGGCACTATTGTTCTAGTACACTTTGTATCTTGTTTAAGTAGTTCACCGGCAGCGGTATGGGAGTGGTCTGGAGTAAGTACAGTAGTCTAGGAACCACATTCATTTTAATAACATTGATCCTCCCCATCCACGATATCGGTTTTTTTTTCAAGCTAGAAAGGTCTGAGACTAACGTGTGTTCCAATGTTTTATAATTAGCCTGGAATATAATTTGCAGATCTGGAGAAATGTAAACACCCAGATATTTCATTTTGGTCTGTTGCATTCTGAGTGGGCAGTCTTGTAGGATCTCTGGTAGTTCACCAGGGCCGTATGTGATGTTCAGTAACTCGGACTTAGTTATATTGAGGTGAAAGTTGGAAACCCGTCCATATTCCCTGAAGGTAGTTAGGGCATTGGGCAGGGTGGTTTCTATCCTAGTTAGCGTGAGTAGCACATCGTCCGCGTATAACACAAGCTTGTGCTCACTTGATTTAACATGAATCCCCGATATCTGTGTGTCCTCTCTTATTTATTGGGCCCGTGCCTCTATGGTTATAGAGAAGAGGATCGGCGAGAGAGGGCATCCCTGCCTCGTGCCGTTTCAAATGTTAAGCTTGTCAGATAGGAGGCCGTTGACCCTGACCCTCGCCATCGGATGTCTATATAATGTGAAGATTTGGGCTATGAATGTGTTGCTGAATTTCATCTTGTGCAGAACCGCCTTTAAGAAATGCCAATGTATCCTGTCAAAGGCTTTCTCTGCGTCTGTTGACACAATAACTAATGGTATATTATGTTGTTGGGCGTAAGTCGTCAATTGCAGCACTTTTAATGTATTGTCCCGTACCTCCCTTCCAGGTACGAAACCCACCTGATCCAGATGTATCAGATTAGGTAAGTACTGGTTGATTCTGGTGGCCAGGATCTTAGCAAAGACCTTGATATCAGAGTTCAGGAGGGAAATGGGATGAAAATTCTCTGGTCTGTTTGGGCATCTGCCTTGTTTGGGAAGTACTGTAATGTTGGCCTCTAACATGTGTTCCGTAAAGCCCCCGTCTCTTAATAATGAGTTGAATAGTGAAGCTAGTGGTGTACGTAGGTGATAGATGAAAGTTTTATAGTAAATAATGCCCAACCCGTCTGGTCCTGGGCTCTTACCGTTTGGCATGGATTTAATGGCTGCTGTAAATTCGTCATGTGTGATCGGTGAGTCTAATGCTTCAATGTCCTCCGTGTGTAATGTGCGCAAGGTCACCCCCTCAAAGTAACTGTCTATTTCGTGCTGCCCGCAGTCATTGCGGATGTTGTATAATTTCTCATAATATTGTCTGAACGTCTCCGCTATTTTAGTACTGTCTCTATGTATGTCTCCTGCTGTATCTGTTAACGTGTGTACATGGGTGCTTAATTGTTGCCGTTTCTACGCCTTGGCCAGTGATGGGCCTGATTTATTGTTTACATCAAAGTACTTTTGTTTCAACATTGTAGTACTGTGCTGGTATTCCCTAATGTAGTGACTGTTAAGGTAATTCCTAGCTTTGGTTAGGGTCTCTAAGATAATTGAAGAGTTAGGGGCTTGTTTGTGTTGCGTCTCCCAGTATCGTATTTGTGAGAGAGTGGAATTCATGAATTGCCGGTCAGTTTTAATTTTCCTTGCCTTGTGTTTAATGAACTCCCCCCGTACCACACATTTGTGTGCCTCCCATGTTGTGGATGCGGATGTGTCCGCAGGCGCGTTTTCCCTAAAGTAATGCCCTAATGTCTTGTCGATGTCCAATTTGACTAAAGGGTTAGTTAGGTCGAACTCTTCCAGTCTCCACAAAAAGTAGTGTGGTGGTGCATCGGGCCATGTTATTGGCAGAATGGTGGATGACTCTATCATGGATAGTCCTAACTGGTCTGTAATAATGTAGTCGATCCTAGTGTAGGTATGATGTGGGTGTGAATAGAATGTGAAGTCTGAGGAGTCTGGGTTTTTGGTTCTCCATATGTCATGCAGTTTTAGGAGCTGAAGCTGAGAGTTTGTGGATTTTATTACTTTCAGCGGGGTGCATGTCCGTCCTGTAGAGGTGTCACGTGAGGGATCCAGTGGCAGGTTAAAGTCGCCTGCCATAAACAGTACTCCCTTCATGTGTTCGAGTAGTAACTGGGTCACTTGTTTAAACACTGTATGTTGTCCCTGATTGGGTAGATATACATTCACTAATGTCACGTAGGCATTAAACAGGAGCCCTACAACTATCAAGTTTTTTAAGAATATGCCCACTCCCCCTCTCTTTGATGGTCCCGAGGCCAGGAAAAAGGTCCGGTACTTATTGTTTATAGACTTAGGCTCCCTTCCCTTTTTAAAATGAGTCTCTTGTATATAAAGTATATCCCCTGCTGATTTGTGTAACTGGTGAAAAGATATCGACCACTTTTCAGGGCTATTAAGCCCTTTGGCATTAATTGATATGTTTGAGTGACCGTGTTTGCGCTTCCTCCTGGCCTGCCATAAGAATGTTTTCCCTTTTCGAAACTGTTTAAGATGGTGATAGGTGGGCAACCCTTACTTATGACCAAAGTGTTTGGTGTGTCTTGTAGTGGTGGCTTTCTGTCCCCAAGCCCCGCTCAGATAGTCAGGTGAGCTTAATAAGCTTGTATGTAGTAAAGACTGTCAGGTAGAGGAAGTGTAGTGTGACAAAGTAGCTAGAGAACAAGAATATAACAAATCTTTCGGTTGAACCTGGAACAAAAAGTGCAATGCAATAACAAGGTAACAATATCAACCAACAGAGAGAAAAAAGAAATATATCAATTAGGGCAATATCCCCGCCCCTAAGCCCAGTTACTTAAATACAAATATCAAATATATGTCAAACGACCTGAAGCCATATAGGATTATTGAGAGTCCCTTCGAGCTGATGGATACACACTGTCTGGAAGCCTACAAGAGTCTATCTGACTTGTGTGTGTATTTGTTGTAGCAACTTGTTTTTCAGAGTCCGGTTTTGGTCTTTCTTCTGAGAGCAGTAAATGCCTGCAGTGTGGTCTCTGTGTTTCAATGTTTTCATGCCCTGGGTGTTCTGGAGGTTGAATAGTGATCCGCAGCATTTCGCAGAAGCGTGGTAGATCCTCCTTGGTCCTATAGATAGCTGTGGTGTCTTCTCTTGTTGCTATAATACTGACTGGAAAGCCCCACCTGTAGGATATTTTCTGTGTTCGTAAAGCAGTGGTTATGTGGTTGAGATCTCTCCTTTTCTGTAGGGTTGCCGGGCTTAGGTCCGCAAAGATCTGAATGCGGTTACCCGCATGAGTAAAGTCCTGTTTCTGCCTGGCGTGTTTAAGGATTTCTTCCTTGTCTTTAAAGTGAAGAAGTTTAAGAATGACGTCTCTGGGGGGTGCTTTAGGCGGTGGTTTGGCTCGCAGAGCGCGGTGTGCTCTTTCAATAACCACCTCAGGTGCGCTGTTGTCTCCTTTAAGTGTCCGGAATAGATTTTGTAAGCAGCCCTCCAGGGCTGCCGGTTGTATGGTCTCAGGGATGCCACATATCCGAAGATTATTCCGCCTGCTTCTGTTATCCAGGTCCTCCACCTTTTCCAAAATATGGTGAATAGTCTTCTCCTGCTCATACGCCAGATGTGACATATGTTGAATATCGTTGTAGGTTGTGGTTCTCTTCTATGTTTGTTACTCTTTGTGTCACTCTTGACAGGTCCCGTTTCAGGTCTGTGTACCATGTTTTAACGTCTGACATGATCTCTTTGACATCATCTTTGGTACAGGGGGATCTTAAGTCTTCCTTTGTGAGGCCTGAAGGGCTGGGTAGCGCCTGTGGTGGGGGCAGGAGCCCCTCAGCTGATGTATGGGCATTAAGAGTGGCGGTAGCCGGGGTTGGGTGAGAGTCCACTGGTTTCAGGTACTGTTGCAGCATTTTGGAATTTGTGGCTCTGTCTGGTTTGTTCTGTTTGCGGGCTGGCATGCTTTGGTAGTTGGTGCGTTAGTGAGGAGAGCAAGCCTGTTCGTGTGGAGGTTGATCTCAGGCTGTATGTCCCCCGTGTGTACCTATCTGGCCTAGTAATTAATGGTTAGGGCGGTAAGGCCCAGCAGGTTGGTGTATTAGGTTTCTCCTCTGCTCTTTCAGTATGCTGCCCCTTTTGCTTGGGGTGTGCTGTATTTATGGAGTTAACTATGTATTTACTGCTGTGCAACCACTAGTTGCGCCTTTCCCTGGAGGCCTGTCTGCCCTGTATAGTAAGTCTTATTGAAATAGGCCGTGGGAAATGCTAGGCTTAATGGTGTTTTTCAGGCCGGCATCCCCCAGTAAGGAGTGTGGGATTTAGTGCTGTGTAGGGCCTGCTGTTTATCAAGCTAACGAGGCCCTCTTTTATCCTAAAGCCACCCTCTTTATTGCTTGTTAATATGAGGCTGCTCAATTCTGTGTCTGCCAGAGCAATTTCTCAGTGCCTGCTCTTGGTGGGGGATATAGGTACGATGTAGGGAGATGTAAAGTCTTCTGCTCACTAACTAATTGAGGCCCACAGGATGCAGTGCTTTATTGTGTTGCGTCTTGTATATTATGAGGCAATCAGTACTGATAATGATCAGGGGTCTAGTCGGTTATATAGGAGAGTGTTTTGTCCCTTTGTATGTCCTTTATCTCCGGCCCCTCTGCAATTACCCCTTGCAGAGTGTTGCTTGCCTGAGCTCCGGTGTCTATGGGCTGTAGTTGTGGTTTGGGCGGTTCAACCCGCCGTTGCAACTGACCTGCTGCTGGGATGTTATTTTGATGTTTGCCCCTGTGCGGTTTGCGGTCTCCTGCGCGGCATATGCCACGATCTTGCTTGCGGCCTACACACCGGATGTCGGCCCGCCAAGTCCCTGAGATGCCTTGAGTTTGTTGCTTTCTCCCCGGGCGGCAATTCTCCGCCCCTCCGGATCCTGTAGTGTGTAGTAGCTCGCTGGGGAATGCTGAAAGATTGCTGGCTGGCTTGTTATTTTGGGCATAGGTAGCGTGGGCCTGGGAGCTGTCTCTTCACGCGGCCATTTTCCAGAACGGCCAAGCTCCGCCCCCGAAAAGGTAAGTATTTTAACAAAACGGGTGAAATGTAAACTTTCATGAATGAAAGTGCCCCTGTTTTTAATAGAATTTTTAAAAACCAGGCACTCATTCTTGAAAGTTGACATTCACTTTAAAGGGCCAGTCAACCCAAAAATTACTATTACTTATTTAGATTAGTTAATGAATGATTTTTACAGCCAACTGTAGTCCAATTTTCATCTAAATAAACTTTGCCAGTAAATACACTTACTAGTTCTCATCTGGCCGTTTTGAAATGGCCGCCTGACCCCTTCTTCTGACATCTCCCAAAGCTTCCATTACAAGATCCTGTCGATCCTGCGCGTTCCTATGACTCCCGCTTGCGCAATGCACCGTTTTCGTCAAGAGATAATGATGTATTTGTGACCAGCAGGCCAGCTGCTGTTGAAACCTAATTCCTGCTTTGCTCTTCACAAGTGTAAAGCTTTGTGCCTTCTCACAGACCCCCCCCCCTCTGATCTCTACCTCCCACCTCTGTGCGCTGTACCCTTCCTAAGTGGCATTTATTGCAGCAAATTGCTATAGCTGGTATCAGCTCTCACAGCACTACGGTGATGAAAAGTAGTGCCTGTGATTTCCCGGTATCCTAATATGTGCTTAATAAATCTGTACATTCTTGCTATCTCGACATCACAGAAATATGGAACACCAGAGTTATGTTGTCCACTCTTTAAAGATCACAACATATTAACAAAGAACAGAACTGCTCTCTAAAAATTGTAATTCTGCTGGGAACAATGCAAAAGGGAGTGTGTAATCCATAGGAACGAAGATTTGGGTGAGAGAGATGTACTGTATGTGACACGACAGACACTGAAATGGAAATTCTAATGGTTGTTTAAACAAATTGCCAACTTTTGTGCTGAACACCCCGAATACCAATTTAAAACTTTACTGATGCGCTACTTTTCATTACCGTAGTGCTGTGAGAGCTGATACCCGCTATAGCAATTTGCTGCAATAAATGCCACTTAGGAAGGGTACAGCTGGTATCAGCTCTCACAGCACTACAGTGATGAAAAGTAGCGCCTGTGATTTCCCGGCTGATTGCATCGATCAGACGTCCACGCACCCTGCTTCTTTCACTCGCCATGAAGATGCCCCGAGTGCCCTTGACAGGGCTGCTCTTGGTCCTATGCTTGAGTGCCGTGGTTTGCGCTTTACCCAAAAGGAGCAAGACCGGCAGACAAGTAAAGCAAAGCGGACAATACCAAGTACCATTGGATACTTACCAGAGTAAGAAAGGGGTATCCCCATCATTTACTGTAGTAAGGAGTGGTGGAAGGGGGGCAGTGGAATGCCTTAGCTACTTTGCTTTCAAAGAGGGTTGCATTGTGTAATGATGGATACAGTGCAACTTTCGTTTGCAGCCTATGGCATATCAGTAAAGTTTAATCTCCTGAGTTAGTAGCAATATATACAAACCTGCATGCTAAAAAAACAGCAATCTTCCCTTTGATTAAAGGGACGATGTACTGTAAAGTTGGTTTCTACTTAATGTGTTTCCAATTACTTGTTATACAAGCTGCAGAGTTTAAAATGTATGGGAAATGGTTATGTTTACACTAACAAACCACAACCCAATACTGTGGACTGATCTTGTAGGGAGAGAATACCTCTATGAGCTCGATTTATCAAGCCCTTCTCCTCCCTTCGACTGCAGGTTTACTCAAGAGAACCTGGAGTCGGGATTTATCTAGCAGCGGTCATCAGAAATCTTCATCCCTACCCTTTTCTCCACCTCTTAGATGGAGAATTTCAATCTCCCCGGACACGCCCGACCAGGCAGATTGACAGCTCATACCCACACGTGATTGGCCGTGGACGGGTTTGGGAGCGCAAAATATCGCTTGTGTTCAATGTTAAATTCAGGCAGCAGATTGCTGCCCGCCAGAGGAGAGCTCGGGCGGACAGAGGAGAATATGTATTCCCCTGTCCATCATGGATTGATAAATCAAACTCATTATATTATCTAATTATTTACACAAAGACCTTCTTATCTCCTTTATTACTGTTTAATCAAAGACCAGTACTAAGGACCTGATATTCAAAGACTGTCCAGCTTGGAGAAATTATAGTTCACAAAGGAATTTGAACAATTCATACATAAAAATAAAAGCTTTGTAAAAAATAATCTTGTTGTTCCAATAGAAAAGTCTTGTTGCACAAGTTGCAAAATAATAAGAAAATGTACATTGTATTTGGATATTTGCCCAATAAAGCTGTTTTTAAAAAAAAGAAAGAAAAAAAAAAGGAAAGTCTTGTTGCAATAAAAAGTTCAACAATTCTTCTATCGTCATGGGGATAAGGCAGGTAAACTTTTGGCTAAATTATGTAAAAATATACAAGGGAGTTCTGCCATTGACTCGCTTTTGGAACAAAACTCTTTATTTAAAAATTCGAAAGAAATACTTGACATTTTCTTCACCTATTATAAGGATATTTATTCTTTCAAAAATTCCGATATGGAGGCATCAGAATATTTCTGGAATGGTCTTAACCATTCATCCCTGAATGAAGATGCAGTAAATAAAATCAATACTCCTATTTCCGATCAAGAGATTCTTCAAGCTATTAAGGAGTCGCGCTTAGACAAAGCCCCTGGCCCAGACTCTCTTCCAAATGAGTTCTATAAGATTCTGGCTCCCGTTATTACTCCTCATTTGAAAAATCTTTTTAATTATTTTTATGACGAGAGTAATCCTATCCCTATAACCTTTGCTGTATCTACTACATCTTTAATCTTAAAACAAGGCAAAGATCCTCTGAAAAAGGAATCTTATCGGCCTATTGCACTACTCAATTCTGATTATAAGTTACTGCCGTCGATTTTAGCCAAAAGACTCCAGCGCGAGATTGGAGTTCTTATTAACAAAGATCAAGCGGGATTCCTCATTAGAAGAAATCTAGCAGCCAAAGTCAGGGAACTCTTTTTGGTCCTCGATTATTTTCATAACTTTCGAGAGGCTCCTTGACAAGACCAAGTAGACTTGGCAATTATCGCGCTTGACGCAGAAAAAGCATTTGATTCAGTGCATCATCAGCATATTCTGACCTCCTTGTCTTGTTTTGGTTTTAAAGGGACAGTCTACCATAGAATTGTTATTGTTTTAAAAGATAGATAATCCCTTTATTACCCATTCCCCAGTTTTGCATAACCAACACTGTTATAGTAATACACTTTTTACCTCTGTGATTACCTTGTATCTAGGAACCTTCTTCCAGCCCCCTGATTACATGACTGTGACTGCTTATTATCTATTGTCTTAAATTTAGCATTGTTTTGTGCTAAATCTTAAATAACCCCCTGTGCCTGAACAGTGTTATCTATATGACCCACGTGTACTTTCTGTCTTATTGTGTTAAAAAGAGATTTAAAAAGCATGTGATAAGAGGCAGCCCTCAAAGGCTTATAAATTAGCATATGAGCCTACCTATGTTTAGGTTAAACTAAGAATACCAAGAGAAAAAAGCAAATTTGATGATAAAAGTAAATTGGAAAGTTGATTAAAATTAAAAGTCCTATCTGAATAATGAAAGTTTAATTTATACTAGACTGTCCCTTTAAAGATAATTTTGTTTCCTTCATTAATAATCTTTGTAAGAATTCTTCAACAAAACTGACCATCAATCAATTAGAATCTAATTTAATTAATCTTCAGAGAGGCACTAGACAAGGTTGCCCACTATCGCCCATTTTATTTGATCTAGCTATGGAGCCACTAGCACTTAAAATAAGACAGCTATTACAAGGGATAAAAATTGGTTCCATAGAACAAAAAATCGCCCTTTATGCGGATGAAGTATTAGTTTACGTCTCCAATACTAGAATCAATATTCCTAGATTACTCTCGATTACAAACTCTTTTGGAACTTTTACAGGATATAAGATTAACACCTCTATTTCAGAATTAATGTGGATTAGGAAAAATTTTAAATATTTAGGAATTAATATATCAGCAAATCCACAAGATTTGTATAATCTTAATATTTCCCCCGATCCTAGATAAAATAAAAGAATATATGAGAAGTTGGCAAAATCTCCCGCTCTCATTAACAGGACGCATTGCCCTCTTTAAGGTGGTCCTTCTCCCAAAAATTCTCTATACTCTACTAAATGTACCGATCATCCTGAAAGTTAAAGAGTGGAAGAGCCTGAACAGGGCTCTCCGGTATTTCATTTGGAAATGCAAGAGACCTCGAATTTCCATTAATAGACTTTATCTTCCTAGAAGGTTTGGTGGCATGGCTCTTCCTGATCTTAGTAAATATAGTTTGGTTTTTCTCTCACGTATTGTAATAGATTGGATTCTGAATAAGGATTATTTCACTAATAACAGTCTTGAAACAAATATATTACATCCATTTAACCCCATAGCTTTAATCCATTGCCCGACTCATTTAATCCCGAAAGAAGTGAAACGGCTCAGTTCTGCATATGCGATAATACAGGCCTAGAAAAAGTTAGGGCAAAAATTAGGTATAGATCTTTCTATTCCAAAATTCCAAGGATTATGTGGCAATCCAGAATTCCAAGGAGGCACTCAGTCTCAAGTTTTTCAGAAATGGCATGATTTGGGTTTGATCTTTCTTACTCAGCTCATAGACCAAGAGACCCAATCAATAAAAACTTTTGACAGATTAAGACAGGAATTTAATTTAAGTAACAAGGACTTCTTTGCGTATCTCCAGGCCAGACATTATCTCTTTTCACTCACTGAGAAATTTGGTTGGTTCTGGTCCTGGGGGAAGTTAGATAGTTGGCCTACTCTTGTTAAAAATTATTTATCCTCCATTTCAATCTGGTACGATCTGGTTGTTAGTCAAAATGGCGAATCGAATTTACAATATATATCACAAAAGTGGGACCTTTTGTCCCCTGAGTTGGAAATTGGGGTAGATCAGGTAGAAAGTTCTATAGCTACAGTAGCGCAGACAACTTTATCTGCAGGTTGGAGAGAATCGCATACTAAATTTCTCTATAGGTCTTATTACACTCCACTAAAGGGATTCAGATGGCACAACTCTAACTTCAATATCTGCCCAAAGTGCGCATACCCGTCAGCGGATCTAATCCATATGATATGGTCTTGTCCCCGGATAGAGCAGTTCTGGCGGAAGATAGAATTTTGGCTCATTAAGGTCCTGAAGATACCTGTTCCCTCTCTCTCTCTGGCAGAGGTTGTTTTTTTTACAGAATCCTCCTTATCTCCTGAGTTTAAAAAGCCGCTGAACATGACAATTTTGGCAGCAAGGAATCTAATTTTCAATAAGTGGCGAGATACTTCGGTTCCTAGCATCCTAGAAATCAAAAACTATATGAGTATATGAGTATAAACAGTGCATCATTGAACAGATGGAAACAATTTTAACCTCTGAAAAAGAAATAACTCTCTTCTTTAAAAAATGGGCCACATTCATTAGAATTTTTCCCCCAGAGGAAATAGATTACTTAATTTATCCTTTTAGACATTCCGAGATAGTATTATTGAATCGCTGGTAGTACCCATTTTTTTTCTCTCTCTCTCCTCCTTCTCCCTCTCTCTCCTAAGTCGCAACTGGTTTATAATGGTTAGTTAATAATCAGCTGGGAAGGAAAAACTGTATGAGAAATTAAGGATATAATAGAAAATTTGAGGTTTATTATATTTTTTTTTTTTATGTTAATACTATGCTGATTATGTAACAATTTGATCTTGGTCTGAATGTTTTTTTTGGCTGATGCCTTTTTCTTTAAGCTGTAATTATACAATTTATGCCTCAATAAAAAAAAGAAAAAAAAAAAAGTTCAACAATTCAATTTTTGAAATAATCTGTAAATTGTATGAATTGTTATGGTTGAAATGTATGATTTTAATTAAAGGGACACAAGTCAAATTAAACTTTCTTGATTCAGATAGAGCAAGCAATTTTAAACAACTTTCCAATTTACTTCCATTAAAAAAATGTGCAGTCTTTTTATATTTACACTTTTTTGAGTCACCATCTCCTACTGAGCATGTGTAAGAACTCACAGAATATACGTATAAGCATCTGTGATTGGCTGTTGGTTGTCACACGATACAGGAGGAGTGGAAAAAGGCAAAACTGAAATTTAAAGTGAATGTAAATTTTGATGCTAAAGTGCCCGGTTTTTCAAACTTCGATTAAAAACAGGGGCACTTTAATTCATCAAAATTTACATTTCACTCCTGTTGAGAAAAAAAAACTTACATTTTAAACTTCACAGCAGCTCCAGCTTCCTCCACCCATTTCAAAGCCTCTTCCTGGGTCTAAAATGAGGCATCCAGCTTCCTCCAATCACAGCGTTGAATCAGACACTGATTCCCCCAGGGGGGGAGCTGTGATTGGAGGATGACCTATCAATCATTTCTGACATCGGAAATGGCTTGTGAGACCGGAGGAAGCTGCTGTGAAGTTTAAAAGGTAAGTATTTTTTCACAACAGGAGTGAAATGTAAATTTTGATGAATTAAAGTGCCCCTGTTTTTAATCGAAGTTTTAAAAACCGGGCACTTTAGCATCACAATTTACATTCACTTTAACCCCTTAACGACCGAGGACGTGCAGGGTACGTCCTCAAAAAAAAGGCAGTTAATGCCTGAGAACGTACCCTGCACGTCCTCGGTGTGGAAAGCAGCTGGAAGCGATCCTGCTCGCTTCCAGCTGCTTTCCGGTTATTGCAGTGATGCCTCGATATGGAGGCATCCTGCAATAACCGTTTTAAGCCATCCGGTGCAGAGAGAGCCACTCTGTGGCCCTCTCTGCACCGGAGATCGGTGGCTTATAGCATAGGTGGGTGGGAGCCGGACCGGGAGGCGGCCATCGATGGCCCTTCGTGATGTGGAGGGGGCGGGATCGTGGGCGGGGAGGCCAGGGGGGCGCGCACTGACGCGCGCACGTGCACGGGAGGGCGGGGGCGGGCGCGTGCACGGGGAGGGAGCGGGTGGGAACCGCTACACTACAGAAAAAAATTGTAGGAAAATGATAAAAAAATGGTAAAAAAAATAAACAAATCAAACAAAAAAATAAATCAGTTAGGTGGTGGGTGTTGGGCTGTGGGGAGGGGGAAGCTACACTACAGAAAAAACGGGTAAAAAATAAAATAAAACATATTTTTTTGCAAACTGGGTACTGGCAGACAGCTGCCAGTACCCAAGATGGCCCCCAATAAGGCAGAGGGGAGGGTTAGAGAGCGGTTTTGGGGGGATCAGGGAGGTTGGGGGCTAAGGGGGGGATCCTACACAGTAGCATATGTAAATATGCTAAAAAAAAATTAATTTATTTTAGTACTGGCAGACTTTCTGCCAGTACTTAAGATGGCGGGGACAATTGTGGGGTGGGGGAGGGAAGGGAGCTGTTTGGGAGGGATCAGGGGGTGGGATGTGTCAGGTGGGAGGCTGATCTCTACACTAAAGCTAAAATTAACCCTGCAAGCTCCCTACAAACTCCCTAATTAACCCCTTCACTGCTAGCCATAATACACGTGTGAGGCGCAGCAGCATTTAGCGGTCTTCTAATTACCAGAAAGCAACGCCAAAGTCATATATGTCTGCTATTTCTGAACAAAGGAGATCCCAGAGAAGCATTTACAACCATTTGTACCATAATTGCACAAGCTGTTTGTAAATCATTTTAGTGAGAAACCTAAAATTGTGAAAAATTTAACGTTTTTTTTTTATTTGATCGCATTTGGCGGTGAAATGGTGGCATGAAATATACCAAAATTGGCCTAGATCAATACTTGGGGTTGTCTACTACACTACACTAAAGCTAAAATTAACCCTACAAGCTCCCTAAAAGCTCCCTAATTAACCCCTTAACTGCTGGGCATAATACACGTGTGGTGCGCAGTGGCATTTAGCGGCCTTCTAATTACCAAAAAGCAACGCCAAAGCTATATATGTCTGCTATTTCTGAACAAAGGGGATCCCAGAGAAGAATTTACAACCATTTATGCCATAATTGCACAAGCTGTTTGTAAATAATTTCAGTGAGACACCGAAAGTTTGTGAAAAAATTTGTGAAAAAGTGAACGATTTTTTGTATTTGATCGCATTTGGCGGGGGAATGGTGGAATGAAATATACCAAAATTGGCCTAGATCAATACTTTGGGATGTCTACTAAAAAAAAATATATACATGTCAAGGGATATTCAGCGATACCTGAAAGATATTAGTGTTCTAATGTAACTAGCGCTAATTTTGAAAAAAAAAATGGTTTGGAAATAGCAAAGTGCTACTTGTATTTATGGCCCTATAACTTGCAAAAAAAGCAATGAAGATGTAAACATTGGGTATTTCTAAACTCAGGACAAAATTTAGAAACTATTTAGCATGGGTGTTTTTTGGTGGTTGTAGATATGTAACAGATTTTTGGGGTCAAAGTTAGAAAAAGTGTGTTTTTTTCCATTTTTCCTCATATTTTATAATTTTTTTTATAGTAAATTATAAGATATGATGAAAATAATGGTATCTTTAGAAAGTCCATTTAATGGCGAGAAAAACGGTATATAATATGTGTGGGTACAGTAAATGAGCAAGAGGAAAATTACAGCTAAACACAAACACCGCAAAAATGTAAAAATAGCCTTGGTCCCAAACAGACAGAAAATGGAAAAGTGCTGTGGTCATTAAGGGGTTAAAGGGACACTGAACCCAAATTTTTTCTTTTGTGATTCAGATAGAGCCTGACATTTTAAGCAACTTTCTAATTTACTCCTATTATCAAATATTCTTAATTCTCTTGGTATCTTTATTTGAAATGCAAGAATGTAAGTTTAGATGCCGGCCCATTTTTGGTGAACAACCTGGGTTGTCCTTGCTGATTGGTGGATACATTCATCCACCAATAAAAAAGTGCTGTCCAGAGTTCTGAAACTAAAAAAAAAAGCTTAGATGCCTTCTTTTTCAAATAAAGATAGCAAGAGAACGAAGAAAAATTGATAGGAGTTGCTTAAAATTGCATGCTCTATCTGAATAACGAAAGAAAAAATTTGGGTTCAGTGTCCCTTTAACAGAAAAAAATCTACTACCCATTCGAAATTCAGACTAAGTGCTATTGCATTGTCTTGCTATCATGCATTTGTTGATTATGCACATCTGCTGTATTTACTGGTCCTTTAAAAGGAATAGTCTAGCCATACTTAAAGTGGATGTAAACTCACTGCTACTCGACAATCACAACAGCTTTATCATCAAAAAATAGCATAAGTTTAATTCATGAATTTTGTTAAAACATAATATAATAGCGATGTATATACCTCTATAACTATAAAAGTCTTGATTTCTCCCTCCGCCCGCCATTTTGTTCCGCTTTCCTTACATTGATTGACATTTGCCTAAACTAATTATGTGGCGTACCCCGTGGCGTCCAGCCCCTTTTTCGTAACGTCATTTTCAATTTCTGCGCATGCGTATTTTATATGCGCATGCGTAAAACCACTTGAGCTGGCTTTATAAGCGCTGCGCGCACACGCTCTAAGCATGAATTACTCTAAGCATACTCTAAGAATAAATTACAAGCGCATGCGCACAAAAGGGAGCCATCGTGAACGCGCAAGGGTAATACGTCATAGAGCGGGTGGGACCGCTCTAGACGTTATGCGCTGAAAAGAAAGGAAGTTATGTATGGGAGGAGCTCAGCCTGAAAACGGAGCAAAGTTACTAACGTAATTATTACTTTATTTGTTCAGTATATAAATAAAAAAAGTATGCGGTATTGATAAAAGAGTGCATAAGAACAGATTTGGGAGGTCAATATGTAAAAAATTTACATCCACTTTAATCTTTCATGATTCAGATAGAGCATGCAATTTTAAGCAAATTTCTAATTTACTCCTATTATCAATTTTTCTTTGTTCTCTTGGTATCTTTATTTAAATGTAAGCTTAGAAGCCGGACCATTTTTGGTTTAGCCCCTGGGTAGCGTTTGCTGATTGGTGGCAACATTTAGACACCAATCAGAAAGCGCTACCCAGTTGCTTAACCAAAAATAGGCTGGCTCCTATTCTTACATTCCTGCTTTTTCAAATAAAGATACCAAGAGAACGAAGACATTTTGAAAATAGGAGTAAATTAGAAAGTTGCTTAAAATTGCATGCTGTATCTGAATAATGAAAGTTTAATTTGACTAGACTATTCCTTTAACCCCATCTATTTTATTGAATGTATTAATATCGATATTAAATTGCATAAGTACTATTTTACTTGCTCAGTTTATGTTGGATTTAGTTAGCAGGCACATCTTGGTTTTAATTTCTTTTTGTACAGATTTTCTATGGAGAGTAAAGGGCTCTCTATACTAATCAAGTTGCTTTCCAGTTGTGTCTTTAGCACAGACTTTGAATTTTTAAATTTAGGCTGAAAATGTAATACCTACAAAAATCTAAAATAATAGAAGACCAATAGTGTATTCATATTTTCTAAACACTCATTTCGTGTTTCTAATATTGCTTAGCAGATATTACTCCAAATAATTGAATAACCTGGAACACTTTTTTGAATCGTACAAACTGAGTCTTTCAACATTGATAATTACTTTCCTCAGTACTAGTTTTACTGTTTTTTTATATCCACATCAAAGCACTGCTTCTTCAGTGCTTCATCACTTTAATAAATCACTAGTTCCCATGAACATGTCATCTTTCATTTAATATTAAAATAATACAAATCGATCAGTCTGACTTTACCCCTTTGAATAACCACAAAATGCAACTAACTCACAGCTAATAATACCGTCTACATAGAAACTGTACTGTTGAAATAATGCACTATCTTATTCCACGGCTCCTTACAACCTGATGTAACAGGAAGTATAATATGGCTGCTTCCTGACCTGCTTCTTTACGTCACTTCCGGTGAAGGTAGACAGGAACAACAGCATGGAGCTGCTTATCAGAGGAACCGTAAGTGACCAGGAGTTCTAAAGTCAGAGGTCACGTTATAGTTTTATTCTTATTTCTTATGTAATGTAATTCTAGGTTTATCGGTTCTTTTAGGCACCATCGTATATATACTTTGCTCGTATAGACCATTAAACATTAAAACTTTATTTTTTACTACCTTTTGAGTTTGTCCCAAACACAACGTTAGTTACTGTACTAAGATCTTATGATGTCGTATGTCTGATGGACACTGAATGTTTTTCAGTGCACTAAAATCATCCCCTGCCCTTTCAGGTAAAGGACATCATACAGTTAAAGGGACAGTCTACAATATAATGCATGTATTTACTGATTCCCCAGTTTTGCATAACCGACACTGTTATATTAATATACTTTGTACCTCTGTGATTACCTTGTTTCTAAGCCTCTTCTGACAGCCCCCTGATCACATGACTTGTTATGTATTATCTATTGACGTGCAGTTAGTATTGTGTTGTGCTAACTCTTAAATAACTCCTCTTGCATGAACACAATGTTATCTATATGACCCACATGAATTAGCAGTCTCCTGTTGTGAAAAGCTAATAAAATAGCATGTGATAAGAGGCTGTCAGTAGTGGCTTAGAAACAGGCAGACATTTAGAGATTTAAATGTTATAAAGTATATAAATAAAACAATGTTGGTTGTGCAAAGCTGGGGAATGGGTAATAAATGCATTATCTATCTTTTTAAACAATAACAATTTTAGTGTAGGCTGTCCCTTTAACCTAAAGCACTATAGGCAGATGATGTAACCAACACATTTCCAGCAGGGTAAGCTTATTTTCCTTACCTATATGCTTTGTATCTGCATAGCTGACGTTTTTCCTACACTATTTTAGCTGACCTTACCCCGGGCATTCACTCTGTAAGCTCCTTAGGACTCTACAGGCAAAATGTAAAGGGTTATAACACTCATATGCTAAATCACTTGAAACTGATGCAGTATAACTGTAAAAAGCTGACAAGAAAATATCACCTGAGCATCTCTATGTAAAAAAGGAAGATATTTTACCTCAAAATGACTTCAGCTCACAAGAGTAAGTGCTGTATAAACAGTAATACTTCAGCTGCAAGTTGGGGAACAAAAATAGCCAATCACATGACATGCTCACTTCCTAGCATGTTCTGGGATAAACAAACTGTGTGTCTAATTAAAGGTACATTAAACCAGAAATATTTGGGTTTCATTATTCAGATAGAGAATACAATTTTTAAAAAAGTTTCCAATTTACTTCTATTATCAAATTTGCTTCCTTCTCGTGCTATAATTTGTTGAAGAGATACCTAGGTAGGTAGAGTGCACGTGCCTGAAGCACTACATGACAGGAAATAGTGCTGCCATATAGTGTTGCAGACATGTGCACACTTCTGTGCTTGCATCCTTGCTTTTCTACAAAGGATAACAAGAAAACTAAGAATTTGATAACAGAAGTAAATTGGAAAGTTTTTTTTAAAATTGTGTGCTCTATCTGAATCAGGAAAAAAACATAATTTATGCTTACCTGATAAATTTATTTCTCTTGTAGTGTATCCAGTCCACGGATCATCCATTACTTATGGGATATTAACTCCTCCCCAACAGGAAGTGCAAGAGGATTCACCCAGCAGAGCTGCTATATAGCTCCTCCCCTAACTGCCATTACCAGTCATTCGACCGAAAACATGCAGAGAAAGGAAAACCATAGGGTACAGTGGTGACTGTAGTTTAATGGAAAAATTACCTGCCTTAAAGTGACAGGGCGGGCCGTGGACTGGATACACTACAAGAGAAATAAATTTATCAGGTAAGCATAAATTATGTTTTCTCTTGTTAAGTGTATCCAGTCCACGGATCATCCATTACTTATGGGATACCAATACCAAAGCTAAAGTACACGGATGACGGGAGGGACAGGCAGGCTCTTTATACGGAAGGAACCACTGCCTGAAGAACCTTTCTCCCAAAAACAGCCTCCGAAGAAGCAAAAGTGTCAAATTTGTAAAATTTGGAAAAAGTATGAAGAGAAGACCAAGTTGCAGCCTTGCAAATCTGTTCAACATAAGCCTCATTCTTAAAGGCCCAAGTGGAAGCCACAGCTCTAGTAGAATGTGCTGTAATTCTTTCAGGAGGCTGCTGTCCAGCAGTCTCATAGGCTAACCGTATTATGCTACGAAGCCAAAAGGAGAGAGAGGTAGCCAAAGCTTTTTGACCTCTCCTCTGACCAGAATAAACGACAAACAGGGAAGACGTTTGTCGAAAATCCTTAGTTGCCTGTAGATAAAATTTCAGGGCACGGACTACATCTAGATTGTGTAGCAGACGTTCCTTTTTCGAAGAAGGATTAGGACACAAAGATGTAACCACAATCTCTTGATTGATATTCCTGTTAGTGACCACCTTAGGTAGGAACCCAGGTTTAGTACGCAGAACTACCTTGTCTGAATGAAAAATCAGATAAGGAGAATCACAATGTAAGGCAGATAACTCAGAGACTCTTCGAGCCGAGGAAATCGCCATTAAAAACAGAACTTTCCAAGATAACAACTTGATATCAATGGAATGAAGGGGTTCAAACGGAACCCCCTGTAAAACATTAAGAACTAAGTTCAAACTCCATGGTGGAGCAACAGTTTTAAACACAGGCTTGATCCTAGCTAAAGCCTGACAAAAAGCTTGAACGTCCGGAACTTCTGACAGACGTTTGTGTAAAAGAATGGACAGAGCTGAAATCTGTCCCTTTAAGGAACTAGCGGATAAACCCTTTTCTAAACCTTCTTGTAGAAAAGACAATATCCTCGGAATCCTAACCTTACTCCATGAGTAACTCTTGGATTCGCACCAATATAAGTATTTGCGCCATATCTTATGGTAAATCTTTCTGGTAACAGGCTTCCTAGCCTGTATTAAGGTATCAATAACTGACTCAGAAAAACCACGTTTTGATAAAATCAAGCGTTCAATTTCCAAGCAGTCAGCTTCAGAGAAATTAGATTTTGATGTTTGAAGGGACCCTGGATCAGAAGGTCCTGTTTCAGAGGTAGCGACCAAGGTGGACAGGATGACATGTCCACTAGATCTGCATACCAAGTCCTGCGTGGCCATGCAGGCGTTATTAGAATCACTGATGCTCTCTCCTGTTTGATTCTGGCAATCAATCGAGGAAGCATCGGGAAGGGTGGAAACACATAAGCCATCCCGAAGGTCCAAGGTGCTGTCAAAGCATCTATCAGAACCGCTCCCGGATCCCTGGATCTGGACCCGTAACGAGGAAGCTTGGCGTTCTGTCGAGACGCCATGAGATCTATCTCTGGTTTGCCCCAACGTCGAAGTATTTGGGCAAAGACCTCCGGATGAAGTTCCCACTCCCCCGGATGAAAAGTCTGACGACTTAAGAAATCCGCCTCCCAGTTCTCCACTCCCGGGATGTGGATTGCTGACAGGTGGCAAGAGTGAGACTCTGCCCAGCGAATTATCTTTGATACTTCCATCATTGCTAGGGAGCTTCTTGTCCCTCCCTGATGGTTGATGTAAGCTACAGTCGTGATGTTGTCCGACTGAAACCTGATGAACCCCCGAGTTGTTAACTGGGGCCAAGCCAGAAGGGCATTGAGAACTGCTCTCAATTCCAGAATGTTTATTGGTAGGAGACTCTCCTCCTGATTCCATTGTCCCTGAGCCTTCAGAGAATTCCAGACAGCGCCCCAACCTAGTAGGCTGGCGTCTGTTGTTACAATTGTCCAGTCCGGCCTGCTGAATGGCATCCCCCTGGACAGATGTGGCCGAGAAAGCCACCATAGAAGAGAATTTCTGGTCTCTTGATCCAGATTCAGAGTAGGGGACAAGTCTGAGTAATCCCCATTCCACTGACTTAGCATGCACAATTGCAGCGGTCTGAGATGTAGACGTGCAAAGGGTACTATGTCCATTGCTGCTACAATTAAGCCGATCACCTCCATGCATTGAGCTACTGACGGGTGTTGAATGGAATGAAGGACACGGCATGCATTTTGAAGCTTTGTTAACCTGTCTTCTGTCAGGTAAATCTTCATTTCTACAGAATCTATAAGAGTCCCCAAGAAGGGAACTCTTGTGAGTGGAAAGAGAGAACTCTTCTTTTCGTTCACCTTCCATCCATGCGACCTTAGAAATGCCAGTACTAACTCTGTATGAGACTTGGCAGTTTGAAAGCTTGAAGCTTGTATCAGAATGTCGTCTAGGTACGGAGCTACCGCAATTCCTCGCGGTCTTAGTACCGCCAGAAGAGCACACAGAACCTTTGTGAAGATTCTCGGAGCCGTAGCCAATCCGAATGGAAGAGCTACAAACTGGTAATGCCTGTCTAGAAAGGCAAACCTTAGATACCGGTAATGATCTTTGTGAATCGGTATGTGAAGGTAAGCATCCTTTAAATCCACTGTGGTCATGTACTGACCCTTTTGGATCATGGGTAAAATTGTCCGAATAGTTTCCATTTTGAACGATGGAACTCTTAGGAATTTGTTTAGGATCTTTAAATCCAAGATTGGCCTGAAAGTTCCCTCTTTTTTGGGAACCACAAACAGATTTGAGTAAAACCCTTGTCCTTGTTCCGACCGCGGAACCGGATGGATCACTCCCATTAATAAAAGATCTTGTACGCAGCGTAGAAACGCCTCTTTCTTTATTTGGTTTGTTGACAACCTTGACAGATGAAATCTCCCTCTTGGGGGAGAGAATTTGAAGTCTAGAAGGTATCCCTGAGATATGATCTCTAACGCCCAGGGATCCTGGACATCTCTTGCCCAAGCCTGGGCGAAGAGAGAAAGTCTGCCCCCCACTAGATCCGTTCCCGGATCGGGGGCCCTCGATTCATGCTGTCTTAGGGGCAGCAGCAGGTTTCCTAGCCTGCTTGCCCTTGTTCCAGGACTGGTTAGGTCTCCAGCCTTGTCTGTAGCGAGCAACAGCTCCTTCCTGTTTTGGTGCAGAGGAAGTTGATGCTGCTCCTGCTTTGAAATTACGAAAGGAACGAAAATTAGACTGTCTAGCCTTAGGTTTGGCTCTGTCTTGAGGCAGGGCATGGCCTTTACCTCCTGTAATGTCAGCGATAATTTCTTTCAACCCGGGCCCGAATAAGTTCTGCCCTTTGAAAGGTATATTAAGCAATTTAGATTTAGAAGTAACGTCAGCTAACCAGGATTTTAGCCACAGTGCTCTGCGTGCCTGAATGGCGAATCCGGAATTCTTAGCCGTAAGTTTAGTTAAATGTACTACGGCATCTGAAATAAATGAGTTAGCTAACTTAAGGGCTTTAAGCTTGTGTGTAATCTCATCTAATGGAGCTGATTCAAGTGTCTCTTCCAGAGACTCAAACCAAAATGCTGCTGCAGCCGTGACAGGCGCAATGCATGCAAGAGGTTGCAATATAAAACCTTGTTGAACAAACATTTTCTTAAGGTAACCCTCTAACTTTTTATCCATTGGATCTGAAAAGGCACAGCTATCCTCCACCGGGATAGTGGTACGCTTAGCTAAAGTAGAAACTGCTCCCTCCACCTTAGGGACCGTTTGCCATAAGTCCCGTGTGGTGGCGTCTATTGGAAACATCTTTCTAAATATCGGAGGGGGTGAGAACGGCACACCGGGTCTATCCCACTCCTTAGTAACAATTTCAGTAAGTCTCTTAGGTATAGGAAAAACGTCAGTACTCGCCGGTACCGCAAAATATTTATCCAACCTACACATTTTCTCTGGTATTGCAACTGTGTTACAATCATTCAGAGCCGCTAACACCTCCCCTAGTAATACACGGAGGTTTTCCAGCTTAAATTTAAAATTTGAAATATCTGAATCCAGTTTGTTTGGATCAGAACCGTCACCCGCAGAATGAAGCTCTCCGTCCTCATGTTCTGCAAATTGTGACGCAGTGTCTGACATGGCCCTAATATTATCAGCGCACTCTGTTCTCACCCCAGAGTGATCACGCTTACCTCTTAGTTCTGGTAATTTAGCCAAAACTTCAGTCATAACAGTAGCCATATCCTGTAATGTGATTTGTAATGGCCGCCCAGATGTACTCGGCGCTACAATATCACGCACCTCCCGAGCGGGAGATGCAGGTACTGACACGTGAGGCGAGTTAGTCGGCATAACTCTCCCCTCGTTGTTTGGTGAAATATGTTCAATTTGTACAGATTGACTTTTATTTAAAGTAGCATCAATACAGTTAGTACATAAATTTCTATTGGGCTCCACTTTGGCTTTAGCACATATAGCACAGATATCTTCCTCTGAATCAGACATGTTTAACACACTAGCAAATAAACTAGCAACTTGGAAATACTTTTCAAGTAATTTACTATAATATGAAAACGTACTGTGCCTATAAGAAGCACAGAAAAAGTTATGACAGTTGAAAATTAATAAACTGAAAAGTTATAGCATCAAATCTTTGTAAAAAACACAATTTTAGCAAAGGATTGCTCCCATTAGCAAAGGATAACTAACCCTGATAGCAGAAAAAAAAAAATAAAAAAAAAAAAAATAGAGAAATAAACGGTTTTTTTTTATCACAGTCAACTACAATCTCACAGTTTTGAAGACCCCTGAGTTCTGTAGAGATGAACCGGATCATGCAGGGAAGACAATAAACTTCTGACTGAATTTTTTGATGCGTAGCAAAAGCACCAAAAAGGTCCCTCCCCCTCACACATAACAGTGAGAGAGATCAGTAAACTGTCATAAATTAAATAAAACGACTGCCAAGTGGAAAAAAATAGTGCCCAAAACATTTTTTCACCCAGTACCTCAGAAAATTAAACGATTTTACATGCCAGCAAAAAACGTTTAACATTAATAAATTGAGTGTTATTAAAAAGCCTGTTGCTAGTCCCTGCAAATTAGGCTAAAGTTTTATGCATACAGTATAATTCCAGTGAAGTGCCATTCCCCAGAATACTGAAGTGTAAAATATACATACATGACAGCCTGATACCAGTTGCTGCTACTGCATTTAAGGCTGAGTTTACATTATATCGGTATGGCAGAATTTTCTCATCAATTCCATTGTCAGAAAATAATAAGCTGCTACATACCTCTTTGCAGATTAATCTGCCCGCTGTCCCCTGATCTGAAGTTTACCTCTCCTCAGATGGCCGAGAAACAGCAATATGATCTTAACTACTCCGGCTAAAATCATAGAAAAACTCAGGTAGATTCTTCTTCAAATTCTACCAGAGAAGGAATAACACACTCCGGTGCTATTATAAAATAACAAACTTTTGATTGAAGGTATGAAACTAAGTATAATCACCACAGTCCTCTCACACATCCTATCTATTCGTTGGGTGCAAGAGAATGACTGGTAATGGCAGTTAGGGGAGGAGCTATATAGCAGCTCTGCTGGGTGAATCCTCTTGCACTTCCTGTTGGGGAGGAGTTAATATCCCATAAGTAATGGATGATCCGTGGACTGGATACACTTAACAAGAGAAAAATTGTTTGTTTTTGGCTTTTCATACCTTCAACTTTTTCCTGGAGCACTTTAAGGACCATTCAACACTGTAGATTTGCATAATCAGCAAATGCAAGATAACAAGACAATGCAATAGCACTTAGTCTAAATTTTAAATGAGTAGTAGATTTTTTTTTTTCTGACAATTTTAAAAGTTATGTCTATTTCTACTCCCCCTGTACCATGTGACAGCCATCAGCCAATCACAAATGCATACACGTACCATGTGACAGCCATCAGCCAATCACAAATGCATACACGCTGATTCTTGCACATGCTCAGTAGGAGCTGGTGACTCAAACAATTTAAATATAAAAAGACTGTGCACATTTTTTTAATGGAAGTAATTTGGAAAGTTGTTTAAAACTGCATGCTCTATCTGAATAATGAAAGTTTAATTTTGACTTGAGTGTCCCTTTAAAGGAGCAGAAAGGTCCAAACTGTTAAGTACATGGGTGTATTTCTATCTTAATTAGAATAATGTTTGTAATATACTTCCATTAGCAAAATTGCTTCAAGTATAAGCTGCTATTGTTTTTCAGCAGCATACTCACATATGCTGTGAGGACCCGTGCACCAGTATTCAAGCTCATACAAGCTACTGCTGACTCTCTGAGATGGTGTAGTGTTTGAATACTGGTGCACAGGCCCCTTACAGCATATGTCGCTGAAGAAAAACAGTAATAGCTTTTACTAGAAATATTTTTGGTAATAGAAACATTTTTGCAATGTACTTCCATTACCAAATATGTTTCTAGTAAAAGTTATCACTGTTTTTCTTCAGCAACATATGCTGTAAGGGGGCTGTGCACCAGTATTCAAACACTACACCATCTCAGAGTCAGCAGTGGCTTGTATGAGTCCTCACAGCATATGTGCGTATGCTGCTGAAAAACAATAGCAGCTTATACTTGAAGCAATTTTGGTAATGGAAGTATATTACAAAAATTATTCTAATTAAGATAGAAATTCACCCATGTACAGTTTTGACCTTTGTGCCCCTTTAACCCCCTTAGTGACCAGACCATTTTTCAATGTTCTTACCGTTGAGGACCAGGGCTGTTTTTATATTTCTGCTGTGTTTGTGTTTAGCTGTAATTTTCCTCTTACTCATTTACTGTACCCACACATATTATATACCGTTTTTATCGCCATTATCTTAGAATTTACTATAATTTTTTTTATAAAATATGAGAAAAAAATTGAGAAAAAAATTGAGAAAAAAACGCACACTTTTTCTAACTTTGACCCACAAAAACTCTTACGCATCTACAGCCACCAACAAACTCCCATGCTAAATAGTTTCTAAATTTTGTCCTGAGTTTAGAAATACCCAATGTTTACATGTTCTTTGCTTTTTATGCAAGTTATAGGGCAATAAATACAAGTAGCACTTTGCTATTTCCAAACCATGTTTTTTCAAAATTAGCGATAGTTACATTGTAACACTGATATCTGTCAGGAATCCCTGAATAACCCTTCACATGTATATATATTTTTTTTTTAGTAGACAACCCAAAGTATTGATCTAGGCCCATTTTGGTATATTTCATGCCACCATTTCACCGCCAAATGCGATCAAATAAAATAAATCGTTCACTTTTTCACAAACTTTCGGTTTCTCACTGAAATTATTTACAAACAGCTTGTGCAATTATGGCACAAATGGTTGTAAATGCTTCTCTGGGATCCCCTTTGTTCAGAAATAGCAGACATATATGGCTTTAGCATTGCTTTTTGGTAATTAGAAGGCAGCTAAATGCAGCTGCACACCACGCTTGTATTATGCCCAGCAGTGAAGGGGTTAATAAGGTAGCGTGTAGGGTTAATTTTAACTTTAGTGTAGAGATTACCCTCCCATCTGACACATCCCAACCCCTGTTCCCTCCCTGATACCTCTCAAACAGCTCTCTTCCACCCCCCCACCCCTCAATGGTCACCCCTATCTTAAAGGGACATTATACACTCATTTTTTCTTTGCATTAATGTTTTGTAGATGATCTATTTATATAGCCCATAAAGTTTTTTGTTTTTTTTAAATGATAGTTTTGCTTATTTTTAAATAGCATTGCTCTGATTTTCAGACGCCTAACCAAGCCTCAAAGTTTTATGAGAATACCGTCAGCTACCTTCTCCAGCTTGCTCCTGTTTGTGTAAAGGGTCTTTTCATATGCAAAATAAGGGGGAGGGTCTTATTTCCCACTTGCAGTGGGCTTTCCAGCTACCTTTTCAACAGAGCTAAACTGAGAGCTTCTAAGTAAGTTTTTGAACCGTTTTATACTGGATTTTTATATCAGTATCTGTGCATCTTATTCTTTATAGTAGTGTCTATTACATGCAGTTATATGAAAATGAGTGTATACTGTTCATTTAAATACTGGCAGAAAGTCTGCCAGTATAAAAATAATAATTTTTTTGTTTGTTTTAATAAAAAAAAATGTTAATACATTTTCTGCAGTGTAAGATCCCCCATTACCCCCCAACCTCCTTGATCCCCCAACCAAACAGCTCTCTAACCTTCCCCACTCTACTTATTTGCTGCCATCTTAGGTACTGGCAGCTGTCTGCCAGTACCCAGTTTGCTCTAAATTATTGTTAATTTTTATAAAAATTAAAAAAAAAAACTTTTTTTCCGTAGTGTAGCTGCCCCCCCCCCCCCTCATTACCATACCCCCCTCCCACTCCAAAATCCCTTTACCGACACGGATCCAACATAGGATCCTCCTTCTCCCTCCTTTCCACTCACTACCGTGATGTAGCGTGGCGTAGCGGTCCCGCCCCCTTCCTGCCCTCCTCCCACAATGGGCCGCCCACCCACCTCCCTCCCTCCAAGCCCTCCCACACCACCAACGATCGGCACCATCGCCCTCTCTGCATCAGTTACTGCTTAAAGGGTATTGCACGATGCCTCAATATCGAGGCATCGCAGCAATACCCTGAGAGCGGCTGGAAGCTATCACGATCGCTTCTAGTGCTTAATTTGACTAAGGACGTGCTATGTACATTCTTGGTCGTTAACTGCCGTTTTTTTGAGGACGTACGTAGCAGGTCCTTGGTCATTAAAGGCTCAATGAAAAATATATATTTTGTTATAGGTAGTAGACCCAAAATACAAACTAATATGCAAACTAACCGCAAGATTAAAATCACCTGCACACTCACATCTATTTTGCTGCAATACATGGTCATACACAAATTTTCTATTTTATTTAACCCCTCAAGGACTGGGCATTTCAGACTAAAAAAGACAAGAGCAGTCTTGCCATCACTCCTTTTATGAAATAGAGCCTTGATTTTTTCTTTAAATGTATCTATCAAAACTATATATATATATATATATATATATATATATATATATATATATATATATATATACCCATTTTGGTATATTTCATGCTACCATTTCACTGCAAAATGTGATCATATAAAAAAAATGGTTACATTTTTCACAAACTTTGGGGTTCTCACTGAAATTATTTATGTATGGCTTGTGCAGTCGTAACACAAATGGATGTAAAAGCTTCTCTGGGATCCCCTTTGTTCAGAAATAAGACATACATGGCTTTGCCATTGCTTTTTGGTAATTAGAAGGCCGCTAATTGCAGCTGCTCACCACACCATTATTATTCCCGGCAGTGAAGGGGTAAATCAGGTAGCTTTGTCAGATTAATTTTAGCTTTAGTGTAGAGTTTACCCTCCCACCTGATACTTCCCACCCCCTGATACCTCCCAAACAGCTCTGTTCCATACCTCCCCCCCCCCCCAGTCACCCCGATCTTAGGTACTGGCAGCAAGTCTGCCAGTATGTAGTTATTTTTTTATTATTTTGTACAGTGTAGGATTACCCCCTTACCTTCCCATCTCCCTAAAACCTCCCAAAAAACTCTCTAACTCTCCCCCTTCTAACTAATTTCCGACGTCTTAGGTACTGGCAGCTGTCTGCCAGTACCCAGTTTTCTATCCATTTTTCTTTTTTGTTTATTTTAAGCAACTTTCTAATTTACTCCTATTATTATCAATTTTTTTTTGTTTTCTTGCTATCTTTATTTATTTAAAAAGCAGGAATGTGATGCATAGGAGCCGGCCCATTTTTGGTTGAGAACCTGGTTATGCTTGCTTATTGGTGGGTACATGTAAGCCTCCAATAAGCACGCGCTATCCATGGTGCTGAACCTAAAATGGGCTGGCTGCTAAGATTTACATTCCTGCTTTTAAAATAAAGATAGCAAGAGAACAAAGAAAAATTGATCATAGGAGTAAATTAGAAAGTTGCTTAAAATTGCATGCTCTATCTGAATCATGATAGAAAAAAAATTTGGGTTCAGTGTCCCTTTAAATAAAATAAAAATAATCTGTAGTGTAGATGACCCCCTCTCTCTCCTTCTCCCTGGTTTCCCTTGTCTCTCCCACCCCCACTGTGAAGATCATTTCTTATGATTTTTCTTGTTTCCCTAGCTTTTTTGTAGTCCTTACTACATTATTGAAATTTCAGGTTCCAACAGGAAAAACAGTTATTTTAAATAATAAAGCAAAGGCAAAAGAGCTATTTGTAAACAATTTTTAATACACTTGAACAGGTTAAATGGATCATTTTGAACACATTCAAGGGGAGAAGATTTTACTGTACAGTGTCCAGCGTTCTCCACAGAAAATTTTGCCAGCCTGGTGGCATTATTAAGTAGCCGGGTGAGGGCAGTGTAATATTTTCTAAAATTATATAATTTTCTGCTAGTCAAAGCACAAATTCATTGTATAATTTTAACAATGTATTTAATGATTATTTGTGCAATAAAAAAATTGATTTTTTTTTAATATTTAGCTAATTTGAACTTAATATTGGTTAAAATGCTAGCTGGGTGATCAGTAAAATCAGCCGGGTGGTGCACCCTCTAAAATAAAGGTCACAGGGAGAACACTGGTGACCCTTCGTTTACATTACTGACTTTTGGAATTTCTCGGGACTTAATTTAGTGCTAACAATGTGACTTTTTTTAAATTCAAATACATACTGTTTGTGTTTGTTTATTTCACAGAGGCCGGTATTGCAAGGTATTCGTGCATTGTCGCAGATAAGGAAGCTTCATGGCAGTAATCCAACGCTATTACCTCTTATCCCTATTGTGGTGGAGCAGACGGTGAGTACGTGGCTGATACATATCCCTGATCAGCAAGTGGCGGTTACACTGACAAATGCTGATATCCCCATCCTTTCTGCTCCAAGGGTAATAGGAGTAATTAGTGCAGTGTCTGTTTTCTTTTCTTAGGGTCGTGGGGAGAGAGCATATGACATCTACTCAAGACTGTTGAGAGAGCGAATTATCTGTGTTATGGGACCGGTGAGTTGGCTAACTCCTAGTGTCCACTATAACGGAATTTCTCTTACCAAATCTGAGTTTTTAAAATAATTAAATATATATTTATTTTATTTTTTTCCTATTTAAAGGGACAGTCAACACCCGAAAGAACTTTATCCCCATACCTTCGATCCGCCAAAGACGATGCGCCTGCACCGCATCCCATTTTCAACACCTCTAGCGTTATACAAGTAATCGGCCAAAGCGCATACATTTTTCTAATAGAGATATGGCAGCCAAACTCCCCTCACCGTGACGTAGTAGGTTTCAGTTTAATTGAATCAGCCAATCAGAATCAAATCCTCGGCTGGATTCTTAACACGCGTTCACTTCTGATTTCGGCTTAAAAACTGACAGAACTTAAAATGCACATGCGTCAACGGTTCATACATGAACGAGCATGGCATTTAGTAAAGAAGGGGACGGAGGAGGGGGAGGAGCTTGGCTGCCATATCTCTATTTGAAAAACGTATGTGATTTGGACGATTACTAGTATAACGTTAGAGGTGTTGAAAATGGGATGCGGTGCAGGTGCATTGTCTTTGGCTGATGGAAGGTATGGGATAAAGTTCTTTCGGGTGTTGACTGTCCCTTTAAGAAGGTGAGTATATATAGTAGTATTTATATTTTTTTTATTATTTTTTTGTATACGTTTATTTTTTTGCATGAAAATTTTACAGTTGATGTTTTAAAGTACATAAGGCTACAATAATAAAATGCTCTAACGCATTACCGTTTTTCTTATTGCATGTTTATACTCGTGTATAAAGGGCCATTATAGCATTATAGTGGGGAAAATTTCTCTGATTAGTTACAGCATTTTTATGACTTGACTCTGGAACTCTATACACTTAAAGTGAAGTCAAGTTACAAGCACAGCCTCACGCATTGCCTAGACTTATCAAAACGAGCAGGAGTTTAAGTCATGATTTTTTTAAAATCTATTTCTTTTCTTTTTACCTTTAAACTGCTCCGCCGATAAGCGCAGCACTCCTGCCCACCATCTTGTCTTAATTAATTGACAGATGACGTATCCTAAACCAACTAATCCTTGTTTCCCCCCCCGGGGCGTTCAGCCCCTTTGCGTAAAAGTCACGGCCTGGGGGGAAACAAGGATTAGAAAACACAAAATATACAGCGCTATAATCCAGGACAGATTACCTAAGCCACTCTCCAACTATCTCCCCCAGATAGAAAATATGACCAAACGAATACTTTAATGATAGGGCGCTAAAGCTAAGGTAACTTGACACACCTAATCTATGATAAATAATACATACAAATATAGATAGAAAATTTATATTTTACTCAGTATAATAAAATAGTTTTCAGGGATGTCTCCCTAATAAAGGTACATTGCACAACAAAAAATAAAAATACAATATAAAAATGACAATAATACAAATCTAAAGGAATACCACCCTGGTATAAAATATTGCGCAAAAATTGTTAAAAAAATCAAGGGTTTAAGGGTCAGATCAAAGGTAAAAAATAGATCTTATAGGTGAATCTTCAACTTATAATGTCCCTTTCAGAGTCAGTCCGATAGAACTTTGCTGGTAATATTACAAGTGTAACTTTCACTCTGTAGCTGTGATATGAAATGATGTTTCACTTGGTATATGCATATGACAGTATCTGTTTTGGTGCATCAGAATGTATCGTTATATATATATACTTTGTATCCGTATATCACCTATGATTGTGGACAGTTGTAACAGTGACTCACGTAATGTTGCAGCAGCTCCGATCAAAATGCTGCTGGTGTCGGTCTGATTTCCTTTAACACGCCGCTCTTTGCGTGTGTAAGGCTTGCCAACCTTAAGCTTTCGTCCTCTGTAGAAAAGACTCACCGCTCCTTGCGTGTGGAAGTCCTGCTAGATCCCGGCTAGCAGCCCCTGGAATGTGAGACACGCCGTTTCCTGCGTGTGTATAATCAGCTGTGTCCCGGCTCAGGTAAAGTAAATGATTTAGGCAAACACCCGCTCTTAGCGTATTACACGCGCGGGCCAATCCTAGGTACCTAGTGAGATGGGTTCTTGGCAGGCGAGCCACTTCTTCCTTCTACGCGTTTCACCCGTATATCTGGGCTTTTTCAAGATGTCAGTTGCTCCCAGAACTTCATTTAATAATCTGCCGGTTCATTCTCATTGGGTGATCTGTTTCTAATGCTTTTGACTTAAGGTGGATATGTGGAGTGATTGTATTTTAAGGTGGAATCATAAGGTGATATATTAGTATGAACTTCTTTATCCTATTTGCTACATCAGTTCTCTATTTTTCTATAATTGAAAAACAATTATATAGAAAAGGATAAGGACATAATTCAATTTAAAAAAGGAAGAAAAGGGATATGTAAAAAACATGTGAGAAAGAATTCTCTCAGGGTGGTAATTCCAAAGGGTGGTATTCTTCTTAATATATATAAATATATATATGTGACATCATTATATTTTACTAACAGTTATAGAATATAAAATACTCTTAATGTATTGATTATTAGAGTGTAAACCTAATGTTTTATCTTAGACCATTTGATCACATCTTACATTATATCTAATTGATATATTATATATATTGCTTATGTATTCCTCATTTGAGATTAAACTGTCTTGTGGTTCATGAACTTTAAAGAAATAGTAAGGGACTTATCTACACACCAGGTCTTAATATACCATATAAAGTCCAGACCAGGACATATGCTCTTATGATAATAGAGTTATATCGATAGTGTAAACACTTATGTCTTTATATGAAACTTGGGGATGTCATTGGATATACTGAACAATATCATAGATACTAAATCAAAGTTTACTACTGTTATCTACTACTCTGAGGATTTAATCTCCTAGGAATGGAGACAGGTCCATCTCTGAATTTAGACCTCTTGGATAGAGGGTATCCAATTTATATATTAATTCTGATTCTTTTTTTAGGAGTTTGGCCTCGAAATTACCCCCTCTCCAATCCCCTTTAACTTTACATATACCCCAGAATTTAAAATGTTGTAAGTTGTTATTATGAATCTCCCTAAAATGTTTATATAGGTGGGTATCGAGATTACCTTTATCGATGTTACATAGGTGTTCTCGGATTCTATCCCGTAACATTCGGGTGGTCTCTCCAATGTAAATTAGATTGCAGGAACATTTTATAAGGTATATGACCCCTTTATTTGAACATCTAATAAGGTCTTTTATGACAAAATCTTCTCCTGTTCCTTCTATAGGTACAGAGCTGCTTTTTTTGCTAAATCTACAAGCTCTGCATAAATGGCAGGGGAAAAAACCTTTAAGAGGATGGCCTTTTAGATCTTGATCTACCAAGCTTTTTTTCTCCTTTATTAACTCGCTTGGTGCTAAAATTTGTTTTAGATTTTTTGCCTTCCTAAATATAATTTTGGGTTTGTAGGCTAACATGTCTCCTATTATGGGGTCCTTCTTAATTATATGCCAGTGCTTATTGACTATTTTCCTTATTAGTTGATGGTTTTCACTGTAGTCTGTAATGAGGGCTACATTATATTCATTCCTTTCAACAGTGTCTTTAGGTGTATCTTTGTTTTTATGTTGTAAAAGGGAACTTCTTTCTGTCATAGTCGCTCTATTAATTGCTCCTTCAATTTCTTGTTCTGAATAACCTCTATCATAGAATCTTTGTTGTAAAACCTTGATTTGGGTTTCGAAGTCGGTATGTTTGGAACAGTTCTTTCTAATTCTAAGAAACTGTCCAGTTGGTATGTTACCTTTCCATTTCTCATGGTGACAGCTATTCTTATGTATGTAGTTATTACAATCTACTTTTTTGAAGAATGTTCTGGTTTCAAGATTACCTTCTTCCACATATATTTCTAAATCTAAGAATGAAATGGATGTTTTACTGTATTCATAGGTAAAGTGGAGGCCTCTGTCATTGATGTTCATTGTTTGAAAGAATAATTTTAGATTCTCTTCAGAACCTCTCCACACAATCAGGATGTCGTCTATGTATCGTTTGAAGAGCACGAGGTCCGCGCCAAACTCATGCGTACTGAGGAAATTTTCCTCCCAGTGTCCCATGAAGATATTAGCATAATTTGGCGCGAACCTCGTGCCCATTGCAGTACCTTCCAACTGTAAGTAGTATCTCCCATTAAATTCGAAATAATTATTTTCTAAAATAAATTTTATCCCTTTCATGATAAATTGACTATGTTGTGTACTTATATTCCTATCTTGATTCAGAATGGATTCTACTGCCTGGAGACCTTTACTGTGGTCTATGACTGTGTACAGTGATGTAACATCACTTGTTGCAAGAATTAGATTATCTTCCCACTTGATGTTCTCTACTAATTGTAACACTTGTGTTGAATCCCTGAGATATGTATTTAAATTCTTTACGTATTTTTGAAGAAAGATGTCAACATACCTTGATAAATTACATGTAATGGAGCCAATTCTTGAAATGATTGGTCTTCCGGGAGGGTTTTCTAGGTTCTTATGCACCTTTGGCAGGAAGTAAAAGATGGGGGTTCGAGGGAATTCTGGATATAAAAATTTGAATTCGTTATCATTAAGAATCCCACCATCCTTTCCTTCCTCCAAGATAGAAAGTAAATTCTTCATAATTCTCTTTATTGGATTAAGATCTAATATTTTATACGTTCTAGGATCATTAAGGATTCTATTTGCTTCATTAATATAGTTGGTCCTACTCATAATTACTACCCCCCCTCCCTTATCTGCCGGTTTTATGACTACTTGTTGGTTATTTTGTAGCTTCTCGATGATTTCTCTGTCTTTCTTTGTCAAATTAAAATTTGGTTTGAATTTTTTAGGATTACTGTCTTTTAGATCTTTGAGAACCATTTTTTCAAAAGTCTCTAAATTTGAACCTTTTGCAAATGTCGGATAAAATTTTGATTTCAATTTAAGATTAGTATGTGTGGTATCATCTTTTGTATCTGTTGAAATTTGGGGAAATCTGGAAGGGTTTACCTGTTTCTCCAGAGGATTTTTTATGAAGAAACGTTTTAATGTTAGCTTCCTGACGAATTGTTTCACATGTATGTGAGTATTGAATTTATTTAGAGTAGTTGTAGGGGCAAAGGACATTCCTAATGAGAGTACCCTTTTCTCATCCTCATTTAATTTCTCATTACTTAGATTAAAGATGCCTGTGTTTACTAATTTTACCTCACTCTTTTTGCCTCTCCTTCTATTCTTTCCTCCTCTTTGTCCTCTAGTTGTCTTTTCTTTTGATTTATCGGGGTGTAGAATTTTTCTCTCTTCTCTAAGGCTAAAAGATCCTTTGAAGTGCCCTCCCTCAGAGGGCTGTTCTCTAAAAAATTATTTTCCTCACTTCAAAGGATCTTTTAGCCTTAGAGAAGAGAGAAAAATTCTACACCCCGATAAATCAAAAGAAAAGACAACTAGAGGACAAAGAGGAGGAAAGAATAGGAGAGGCAAAAAGAGTGAGGTAGAATTAAATGAGGATGAGAAAAGGGTACTCTCATTAGGAATGTCCTTTGCCCCTACAACTACTCTAAATAAATTCAATACTCACATACATGTGAAACAATTCGTCAGGAAGCTAACATTAAAATGTTTCTTCATAAAAAAATCCTCTGGAGAAACAGGTAAACCCTTCCAGATTTCCCCAAATTTCAACAGATACAAAAGATGATACCACACATACTAATCTTAAATTGAAATCAAAATTTTATCCGACATTTGCAAAAGGTTCAAATTTAGAGACTTTTGAAAAAATGGTTCTCAAAGATCTAAAAGACAGTAATCCTAAAAAATTCAAACCAAATTTTAATTTGACAAAGAAAGACAGAGAAATCATCGAGAAGCTACAAAATAACCAACAAGTAGTCATAAAACCGGCAGATAAGGGAGGGGGGGTAGTAATTATGAGTAGGACCAACTATATTAATGAAGCAAATAGAATCCTTAATGATCCTAGAACGTATAAAATATTAGATCTTAATCCAATAAAGAGAATTATGAAGAATTTACTTTCTATCTTGGAGGAAGGAAAGGATGGTGGGATTCTTAATGATAACGAATTCAAATTTTTATATCCAGAATTCCCTCGAACCCCCATCTTTTACTTCCTGCCAAAGGTGCATAAGAACCTAGAAAACCCTCCCGGAAGACCAATCATTTCAGGAATTGGCTCCATTACATGTAATTTATCAAGGTATGTTGACATCTTTCTTCAAAAATACGTAAAGAATTTAAATACATATCTCAGGGATTCAACACAAGTGTTACAATTAGTAGAGAACATCAAGTGGGAAGATAATCTAATTCTTGCAACAAGTGATGTTACATCACTGTACACAGTCATAGACCACAGTAAAGGTCTCCAGGCAGTAGAATCCATTCTGAATCAAGATAGGAATATAAGTACACAACATAGTCAATTTATCATGAAAGGGATAAAATTTATTTTAGAAAATAATTATTTCGAATTTAATGGGAGATACTACTTACAGTTGGAAGGTACTGCGATGGGCACGAGGTTCGCGCCAAGTTATGCTAATATCTGCATGGGACACTTGGAGGAAAATTTCCTCAGTACGCATGAGTTTGGCGCGGACCTCGTGCTCTTCAAACGATACATAGACGACATCCTGATTGTGTGGAGAGGTTCTGAAGAGAATCTAAAATTATTCTTTCAAACAATGAACATCAATGACAGAGGCCTCCACTTTACCTATGAATACAGTAAAACATCCATTTCATTCTTAGATTTAGAAATATATGTGGAAGAAGGTAATCTTGAAACCAGAACATTCTTCAAAAAAGTAGATTGTAATAACTACATACATAAGAATAGCTGTCACCATGAGAAATGGAAAGGTAACATACCAACTGGACAGTTTCTTAGAATTAGAAAGAACTGTTCCAAACATACCGACTTCGAAACCCAAATCAAGGTTTTACAACAAAGATTCTATGATAGAGGTTATTCAGAACAAGAAATTGAAGGAGCAATTAATAGAGCGACTATGACAGAAAGAAGTTCCCTTTTACAACATAAAAACAAAGATACACCTAAAGACACTGTTGAAAGGAATGAATATAATGTAGCCCTCATTACAGACTACAGTGAAAACCATCAACTAATAAGGAAAATAGTCAATAAGCACTGGCATATAATTAAGAAGGACCCCATAATAGGAGACATGTTAGCCTACAAACCCAAAATTATATTTAGGAAGGCAAAAAATCTAAAACAAATTTTAGCACCAAGCGAGTTAATAAAGGAGAAAAAAAGCTTGGTAGATCAAGATCTAAAAGGCCATCCTCTTAAAGGTTTTTTCCCCTGCCATTTATGCAGAGCTTGTAGATTTAGCAAAAAAAGCAGCTCTGTACCTATAGAAGGAACAGGAGAAGATTTTGTCATAAAAGACCTTATTAGATGTTCAAATAAAGGGGTCATATACCTTATAAAATGTTCCTGCAATCTAATTTACATTGGAGAGACCACCCGAATGTTACGGGATAGAATCCGAGAACACCTATGTAACATCGATAAAGGTAATCTCGATACCCACCTATATAAACATTTTAGGGAGATTCATAATAACAACTTACAACATTTTAAATTCTGGGGTATATGTAAAGTTAAAGGGGATTGGAGAGGGGGTAATTTCGAGGCCAAACTCCTAAAAAAAGAATCAGAATTAATATATAAATTGGATACCCTCTATCCAAGAGGTCTAAATTCAGAGATGGACCTGTCTCCATTCCTAGGAGATTAAATCCTCAGAGTAGTAGATAACAGTAGTAAACTTTGATTTAGTATCTATGATATTGTTCAGTATATCCAATGACATCCCCAAGTTTCATATAAAGACATAAGTGTTTACACTATCGATATAACTCTATTATCATAATAGCATATGTCCTGGTCTGGACTTTATATGGTATATTAAGACCTGGTGTGTAGATAAGTCCCTTACTATTTCTTTAAAGTTCATGAACCACAAGACAGTTTAATCTCAAATGAGGAATACATAAGCAATATATATAATATATCAATTAGATATAATGTAAGATGTGATCAAATGGTCTAAGATAAAACATTAGGTTTACACTCTAATAATCAATACATTTAGAGTATTTTATATTCTATAACTGTTAGTAAAATATAATGATGTCACATATATTTCTTTCATGTAATTAGCAAGAGTCCATGAGCTAGTGACGTATAGGATATACATTCCTACCAGGAGGGGCAAAGTTTCCCAAACCTCAAAATGCCTATAAATACACCCCTCACCACACCCACAATTCAGTTTTACAAACTTTGCCTCCGATGGAGGTGGTGAAGTAAGTTTGTGCTAGATTCTACATTGATATGTGCTCCGCAGCAAGTTGGAGCCCGGTTTTCCTCTCAGCGTGCAGTGAATGTCAGAGGGATGTGAGGAGAGTATTGCCAATTTGAATGCAGTGATCTCCTTCTACGGGGTCTATTTCATAGGTTCTCTGTTATCGGTCGTAGAGATTCATCTCTTACCTCCCTTTTCAGATCGACGATATACTTTTATATATACCATTACCTCTGCTGATTCTCGTTTCAGTACTGGTTTGGCTTTCTACAAACATGTAGATGAGTGTCCTGGGGTAAGTAAATCTTATTTTCTGTGACACTCTAAGCTATGGTTGGGCACTTTGTTTATAAAGTTCTAAATATATGTATTCAAACATTTATTTGCCTTGACTCAGAATGTTCAACTTTCCTTATTTTTCAGACAGTCAGTTTCATATTTGGGATAATGCATTTGATTTAATCATTTTTTCTTACCTTCAATTTGACTATTTTCCCTGTGGGCTGTTAGGCTCGCGGGGGCTGAAAATGCTTCATTTTATTGCGTCATTCTTGGGGCGGACTTTTTTGGCGCAAAAATTCTTTTCCGTTTCCGGCGTCATACGTGTCGCCGGAAGTTGCGTCATTTTTTGACGTTATTTTGCGCCAAAAATGTCGGCGTTCCGGATGTGGCGTCATTTTTGGCGCCAAAAAGCATTTAGGCGCTAAATAATGTGGGCGTCTTATTTGGCGCTAAAAAATATGGGCGTCGCTTTTGTCTCCACATTATTTAAGTCTCATTTTTCATTGCTTCTGGTTGCTAGAAGCTTGTTCTTTGGCATTTTTTCCCATTACTGAAACTGTCATTTAAGGAATTTGATCAATTTTGCTTTATATGTTGTTGTTTTTTCTCTTACATATTGCAAGATGTCTCACGTTGCATCTGAGTCAGAAGATACTACAGGAAAATCGCTGTCTAGTGCTGGATCTACCAAAGCTAAGTGTATCTGCTGTAAACTTTTGGTAGCTATTCCTCCAGCTGTTGTTTGTATTGATTGTCATGACAAACTTGTTAATGCAGATAATATTTCCTTTAGTAAAGTACCATTGCCTGTTGCAGTTCCTTCAACATCTAAGGTGCAGAATGTTCCTGATAACATAAGAGATTTTGTTTCTGAATCCATAAAGAAGGCTATGTCTGTTATTTCTCCTTCTAGTAAACGTAAAAAATCTTTTAAAACTTCTCTCCCTACAGATGAATTTTTAAATGAACATCATCATTCTGATTCTGATGACTCTTCTGGTTCAGAGGATTCTGTCTCAGAGGTTGATGCTGATAAATCTTCATATTTATTTAAAATGGAATTTATTCGTTCTTTACTTAAAGAAGTTCTAATTGCTTTAGAAATAGAGGATTCTGGTCCTCTTGATACTAATTCTAAACGTTTGGATAAGGTATTTAAATCTCCTGTGGTTATCCCAGAAGTTTTTCCTGTTCCTGATGCTATTTCTGCAGTAATTTCCAAAGAATGGGATAAATTGGGTAATTCATTTACTCCTTCTAAACGTTTTAAGCAATTATATCCTGTGCCGTCTGACAGATTAGAATTTTGGGACAAAATCCCTAAAGTTGATGGGGCTATTTCTACCCTTGCTAAACGTACTACTATTCCTACGTCAGATGGTACTTCGTTTAAGGATCCTTTAGATAGGAAAATTGAATCCTTTCTAAGAAAAGCTTATCTGTGTTCAGGTAATCTTCTTAGACCTGCTGTATCTTTGGCTGATGTTGCTGCAGCTTCAACTTTTTGGTTGGAAACCTTAGCGCAACAAGTAACACATCATGATTCTCATGATATTATTATTCTTCTTCAGCATGCTAATAATTTTATCTGTGATGCCATCTTTGATATTATCAGAGTTGATGTCAGGTTTATGTCTCTAGCTATTTTAGCTAGAAGAGCTTTATGGCTTAAGACTTGGAATGCTGATATGGCTTCTAAATCAACTCTACTTTCCATTTCTTTCCAGGGTAACAAATTATTTGGTTCTCAGTTGGATTCTATTATTTCAACTGTTACTGGTGGGAAAGGAACTTTTTTACCACAGGATAAAAAATCTAAGGGTAAAAACAGAGCTAATAATCGTTTTCGTTCCTTTCGTTTCAACAAAGAACAAAAACCTGATCCTTCATCCTCAGGAGCAGTTTCAGTTTGGAAACCATCTCCAATCTGGAATAAATCCAAGCCAGCCAGAAAGGCAAAGCCTGCTTCTAAGTCCACATGAAGGTGCGGCCCTCATTCCAGCTCAGCTGGTAGGGGGCAGGTTACGTTTTTTCAAAGAAATTTGGATCAATTCTGTTCACAATCTTTGGATTCAGAACATTGTTTCAGAAGGGTACAGAATTGGTTTCAAGATGAGACCTCCTGCAAAGAGATTTTTTCTTTTCCGTGTCCCAGTAAATCCAGTAAAAGCTCAAGCATTTCTGAATTGTGTTTCAGATCTAGAGTTGACTGGAGTAATTATGCCAGTTCCAGTTCAGGAACATGGGATGGGGTTTTATTCAAATCTCTTCATTGTACCAAAGAAGGAGAATTCCTTCAGACCAGTTCTGGATCTAAAAATATTGAATCGTTATGTAAGGATACCAACGTTCAAGATGGTAACTGTAAGGACTATCTTGCCTTTTGTTCAGCAAGGGAATTATATGTCCACAATAGATTTACAGGATGCATATCTGCATATTCCGATTCATCCGGATCATTATCGGTTCCTGAGATTCTCTTTTCTGGACAAGCATTACCAGTTTGTGGCTCTGCCGTTTGGCCTTGCTACAGCTCCAAGAATTTTTACAAAGGTTCTCGGTGCCCTTCTGTCTGTAATCAGAGAACAGGGTATTGTGGTATTTCCTTATTTGGACGATATCTTGGTACTTGCTCAGTCTTTACATTTAGCAGAATTTCATACGAATCGACTTGTGTTGTTTCTTCAAGATCATGGTTGGAGGATCAATTTACCAAAAGGTTCATTGATTCCTCAGACAAGGGTAACCTTTCTGGGTTTCCAAATAGATTCAGTGTCCATGACTCTGTCTTTAACAGACAAGAGGCGTCTAAAACTGATGGCAGCTTGTCGAAACCTTCAGTCACAATCATTCCCTTCGGTAGCCTTATGCATGGAAATTCTAGGTCTTATGACTGCTGCATCGGACGCGATCCCCTTTGCTCGTTTTCACATGCGACCTCTTCAGCTTTGTATGCTGAATCAATGGTGCAAGGATTACACAAAGATATCTCAATTAATATCTTTAAAACCGATTGTTCGACACTCTCTAACGTGGTGGACAGATCACCATCGTTTAATTCAGGGGGCTTCTTTTGTGCTTCCGACCTGGACTGTAATTTCAACAGATGCAAGTCTCACAGGTTGGGGAGCTGTGTGGGGATCTCTGACGGCACAAGGAGTTTGGGAATCTCAGGAGGTGAGATTACCGATCAATATTTTGGAACTCCGTGCAATTTTCAGAGCTCTTCAGTTTTGGCCTCTTCTGAAGAGAGAATCGTTCATTTGTTTTCAGACAGACAATGTCACAACTGTGGCATACATCAATCATCAAGGAGGAACTCACAGTCCTCTGGCTATGAAAGAAGTATCTCGAATTTTGGTTTGGGCGGAATCCAGCTCCTGTCTAATCTCTGCGGTTCATATCCCAGGTGTAGACAATTGGGAAGCGGATTATCTTAGTCGCCAAACGTTGCATCCGGGCGAATGGTCTCTTCACCCAGAGGTATTTCTTCAGATCGTTCAAATGTGGGAACTTCCAGAAATAGATTTGATGGCGTCCCATCTAAACAAGAAACTTCCCAGGTATCTGTCCAGATCCCGGCATCCTCAGGCGGAGGCAGTGGATGCATTATCACTTCCTTGGAAGTATCATCCTGCCTATATCTTTCCGCCTCTAGTTCTTCTTCCAAGAGTAATCTCCAAGATTCTGAAGGAATGCTCGTTTGTTCTGCTGGTAGCTCCGGCATGGCCTCACAGGTTTTGGTATGCGGATCTTGTCCGGATGGCCTCTTGCCAACCGTGGACTCTTCCGTTAAGACCAGACCTTCTGTCACAAGGTCCTTTTTTCCATCAGGATCTGAAATCCTTAAATTTAAAGGTATGGAGATTGAACGCTTGATTCTTCGTCAAAGAGGTTTCTCTGACGCTGTGATTAATACTATGTTACAGGCTCGTAAATCTGTATCTAGAGAGATATATTATAGAGTCTGGAAGACTTATATTTCTTGGTGTATTTCTCATCATTTTTCTTGGCATTCTTTTAGAATTCCGAGAATTTTACAGTTTCTTCAGGATGGTTTAGATAAAGGTTTGTCCGCAAGTTCCTTGAAAGGACAAATCTCTGCTCTTTCTGTTCTTTTTCACAGAAAGATTGCTATTCTTCCTGATATTCATTGTTTTGTACAAGCTTTGGTTTGTATAAAACCTGTCATTAAGTCAATTTCTCCTCCTTGGAGTTTGAATTTGGTTCTGGGGGCTCTTCAAGCTCCTCCGTTTGAACCTATGCATTCATTGGACATTAAATTACTTTCTTGGAAAGTTTTGTTCCTTTTGGCCATCTCTTCTGCCAGAAGAGTTTCTGAATTATCTGCTCTTTCTTGTGAGTCTCCTTTTCTGATTTTTCATCAGGATAAGGCGGTGTTGCGAACTTCTTTTGAATTTTTACCTAAAGTTGTGAATTCCAACAACATTAGTAGAGAAATTGTGGTTCCTTCATTATGTCCTAATCCTAAGAATTCTAAGGAGAAATCGTTGCATTCTTTGGATGTTGTTAGAGCTTTGAAATATTATGTTGAAGCTACTAAATCTTTCAGAAAGACTTCTAGTCTATTTGTTATCTTTTCCGGTTCCAGAAAAGGCCAGAAAGCTTCTGCCATTTCTTTGGCATCTTGGTTGAAATCTTTAATTCATCTTGCCTATGTTGAGTCGGGTAAAACTCCCCCTCAGAGAATTACAGCTCATTCTACTAGGTCAGTTTCTACTTCCTGGGCGTTTAGGAATGAAGCTTCGGTTGATCAGATTTGCAAAGCAGCAACTTGGTCCTCTTTGCATACTTTTACTAAATTCTACCATTTTGATGTATTTTCTTCTTCTGAAGCAGTTTTTGGTAGAAAAGTACTTCAGGCAGCGGTTTCAGTTTGAATCTTCTGCTTATGTTTTTCGTTTAACTTTATTTTGGGTGTGGATTATTTTCAGCAGGAATTGGCTGTCTTTATTTTATCCCTCCCTCTCTAGTGACTCTTGTGTGGAAAGATCCACATCTTGGGTAATCATTATCCCATACGTCACTAGCTCATGGACTCTTGCTAATTACATGAAAGAAAACATAATTTATGTAAGAACTTACCTGATAAATTCATTTCTTTCATATTAGCAAGAGTCCATGAGGCCCGCCCTTTTTTTGTGGTGGTTATGATTTTGTATAAAGCACAATTATTCCAATTCCTTATTTTATATGCTTTCGCACTTTTTTATCACCCCACTTCTTGGCTATTCGTTAAACTGAATTGTGGGTGTGGTGAGGGGTGTATTTATAGGCATTTTGAGGTTTGGGAAACTTTGCCCCTCCTGGTAGGAATGTATATCCCATACGTCACTAGCTCATGGACTCTTGCTAATATGAAAGAAATTAATTTATCAGGTAAGTTCTTACATAAATTATGTTATATTTATATATATTAAGCAGAATACCACCCTTTGGAATTACCACCCTGAGAGAATTCTTTCTCACATGTTTTTTACATATCCCTTTTTTTTCCTTTTTTAAATTCAATTATGTCCTTATGCTTTTCTATATAATTGTTTTTCAATTATAGAAAAATAGAGAACTGATGTAGCAAATAGGATAAAGAAGTTCATACTAATATATCACCTTATGATTCCACCTTAAAATACAATCACTCCACATATCCACCTTAAGTCAAAAGCATTAGAAACAGATCACCCAATGAGAATGAACCGGCAGATTTTTAAATGAAGTTCTGGGAGCAACTGACATCTTGAAAAAGCCCAGATATACGGGTGAAACGCGTAGAAGGAAGAAGTGGCTCGCCTGCCAAGAACCCATCTCACTAGGTACCTAGGATTGGCCCGCGCGTGTAATACGCTAAGAGCGGGTGTTTGCCTAAATCATTTACTTTACCTGAGCCGGGACACAGCTGATTATACACACGCAGGAAACGGCGTGTCTCACATTCCAGGGGCTGCTAGCCGGGATCTAGCAGGACTTCCACACGCAAGGAGCGGTGAGTCTTTTCTACAGAGGACGAAAGCTTAAGGTTGGCAAGCCTTACACACGCAAAGAGCGGCGTGTTAAAGGAAATCAGACCGACACCAGCAGCATTTTGATCGGAGCTGCTGCAACATTACGTGAGTCACTGTTACAACTGTCCACAATCATAGGTGATATACGGATACAAAGTATATATATAACGATACATTCTGATGCACCAAAACAGATACTGTCATATGCATATACCAAGTGAAACATCATTTCATATCACAGCTACAGAGTGAAAGTTACACTTGTAATATTACCAGCAAAGTTCTATCGGACTGACACTTGTTATACTACCAGCAAAGTTCTATCGGACTGACTCTGAAAGGGACATTATAAGTTGAAGATTCACCTATAAGATCTATTTTTTACCTTTGATCTGACCCTTAAACCCTTGATTTTTTAACAATTTTTGCGCAATATTTTATACCAGGGTGGTATTCCTTTAGATTTGTATTATTGTCATTTTTATATTGTATTTTTATTTTTTGTTGTGCAATGTACCTTTATTAGGGAGACGTCCCTGAAAACTATTTTATTATACTGAGTAAAATATAAATTTTCTATCTATATTTGTATGTATTATTTATCATAGATTAGGTGTGTCAAGTTACCTTAGCTTTAGCGCCCTCTCATTAAAGTATTCGTTTGGGAAATAAGGATTAGTTGGTTTAGGATACTTCATCTGTCAATTAATTAAGACAAGATGGCGGGCGGTAGTGCTGCACTTATCGGCGGAGCAGTTTAAAGGTAAAAATAAAAGAAAATAAATAGATTTAAAAAAAAATCATGACTTAAACTCCTGCTCGTTTTGATAAATCTATGCAATGCCGTGAGGCTGTGCTTGTAACTTGACCTTCACTTTAACCTCAACAAATTTGTTAAACACATAGTTAAATTACCACTTGGAACCCGCAGTTCCCTGCAATTTCTACTCATTCGCTATAATAGTCCTTTAATACCAGGAAAGGACTTAAAGGGACATTTGACCTGGTGTTGTACAGAACTGCAGAGGTCAGGGTGGTTGATGTGTAGCCACTAAATACCATCCATGTTTATTTCAAGATCAACAGAGCTGACCTTAACTATGTCTTTGCACCTTTGCAGGGGTTAAACCCACATTTCTGTGCAGTAATAATATTTTCTAATATATTAGAGAATGTTCATATTACACGTGTGTGTATATAGCTCTAAATTCATGTTGAAACTAGAAGGAAATGTGTGTTTGCCCACAACTTATTTAAGATCAACTACTACAACTCTGATGTGGCCAGACACACTCTCCCATGTCTATAAAAATACACAGGTTTTTTTTTTCTCACCGTAGAGCCATTTTTTTCAGAAAACAAACTGTAATTAATTTCAAAATTCTCTCTATGATAAACAGTAGAGCAAGTTTATGTAGTATGTGTTTGATAAATATTTTGTTTAGTATAGCAGCCTGTCTGTCTTCGTGTCTATAGAATGGTCACTTGGATTTTTTTTCTATATTAGATGGGCAAGCCACTACATAGATCAAATTTGCTTTATTCTTTTGGTATCCTTTGTTTATGAAGCAGCAATCCACTACTGGTAGCTAGCTAAGCACTTTGGGTAACCACCAACATAGGATACAAAAAGAACAAATCTAATTAGATAATAGAAGTAAATTGGAAAGTTGTTTAAAATTGCACAGTCTATCTGAATCATGAACATTTAATTTTGTCTTTATTGTCCTTTTTAGGGGACTTAATGTGACAGGCTTGATTATAAGTGAAAACAAATGTAACATATGCTACTCATTTTAAAAGTGAATTTAAGTAATGGCACACCAATCACTGTACAGTACACACTTCTTCTCTGTTGTATCATGGGTGTATGACATGGTGAAAAAATCTGTTTAATGCTTTTAACTTTTATTTATGTATTTTCAGATTGATGATTCTCTTTCTAGTGTTGTGATTGCTCAACTTCTGTTCCTGCAGTCAGAGAGCAATAAGAAACCCATTCACATGTACATCAACAGCCCAGGTATAAATATCTCTTAGGTGTAATTGTATATAGAGAGACCTAACATTTCCATTAGTTGCATTGAATTAACTAGCAATGCTTTTTGACAGACGACCTGTATATGTGTGTGTGTGTATATATATATATATATATATATATATATATATATATATATATATATATATATATACATACATACATACATACATACATACATACATACATATATGTGTGTGTATATATATATATATATATACAAACACCTATATTATTCATAACTCTTCCCTTATTCACTTTTGTGCATCCATCCCATATACACATTCATCTTCTACTGCTCTCAGAAGAAAGATTGGGTGAACATCTTCTGATGTGGGCAGCTACCCCTGAGCAGATTGTGTGCATAATCATGAGGTAAAAAGCTGCACCTGTTAATGGACTATACTGACAGACTGCTGCCTTTTTCTCTAAAACATCAACATGGTTAAAAATATTCAACCTATTACATGCAAGATCAATCGATCACAAACTAAAGTTCATACATTGCGATGTGACCGTTTATGTAGTATATAAAAAAAAGGTACCACACACAGCATATAAATAACGAGATTTACAAAATAAATATAACTAATACACATAAAAACGCGTTGTGAGTTGATAGTTTTAGCTTGCCAGGCAAGTGATCTGTGACTCGCTTTTTTCTCAGTACCTTTTTTTTATGTGTATTAGTTATTTATTTTGTAAATCTCGTTATTATGTATATGCTGTGTGTGGCACATTGGTTTTATACAATACACAAACTGTCACATCGCATTGTATGAGCATTAGTTTGTAATCAATTGATCTTGCATGTGATAGGTTGCTACATCAGTGCTTATCTGCACTTGTACTGAATACCGAGACATATTTATTTATTTTTCCAATATTTGGTATTTTATCTAACTATCTTTGTTTTATACAATAAATGGAGTTATATTTTATCTTTGAGTTATATTGTATTTTTGAATATGATATTTAATCATTTTGGAATAGATATTCTTATTCCTAGCACCTAAGAACAAGCACTGCTTTTCTCTTTTCTTCAGTTCACATCCGTTTCTAGCAAAACAGCAGCTGTTCACTGATTTTTAGTGTGTTATTTTTATTTTACAACCAATAGGTGGCGCTCTCATATTAGTCTTTTATTAAATATATTGCAAATTTGTAGGGCTGCAACTAATGATTCTTTTCATACTCGATTAATCGGCCGATTATTTTTTTCAATTAATCGACTAATCGAATAGAAAATTAATAATAATTTTTTCCTATATTTAAAAACAGAATTTATGCTTACCTGATAAATTACTTTCTCTTGTGGTGTATCCAGTCCACGGATTCATCCTTTACTTGTGGGATATTCTCATTCCCTACAGGAAGTGGCAAATAGAGCACACAGCAAAGCTGTCCATATAGCTCCCCCCTTAGCTCCACCCCCCAGTCATTCGACCAAAGGTTAGGAAGAAAAAGGAGAAACCATAGGGTGCAGTGGTGACTGTAGTTTAAACAAAAAATTTTTTACCTGACTTAAATGCCAGGTCGGGCGTGGACTGGATACACCGCAAGAGAAAGTAATTTATCAGGTAAGCATAAATTCTGTTTTCTCTTGCAAGGTGTATCTAGTCCACGGATTCATCCTTTACTTGTGGGATACCAATACCAAAGCTTTAGGACACGGATGAAGGGAGGGAACAAGACAGGTACCTTAAATGGAAGGCACCACTGCTTGCAAAACCTTTCTCCCAAAAATAGCCTCCGAAGAAGCAAAAGTATCAAATTTGTAAAATTTGGCAAAAGTATGCAGTGAAGACCAAGTCGCCGCCTTACAAATCTGTTCAACAGAAGCCTCATTTTTGAAAGCCCATGTGGAAGCCACTGCTCTGGTAGAATGAGCAGTAATTCTTTCAGGAGGCTGCTGGCCAGCAGTCTCATAGGCCAAACGGATTATGCTTTTCAGCCAAAAGGAAAGAGAGGTAACAGTCGCTTTCTGACCTCTCCTCTTACCAGAATAGGCAACAAACAAGGAAGATGTTTGTCTGAAATCCTTAGTTGCTTGTAAATAGAACTTTAAAGCACGAATTACATCAGGATTGTGCAAAAAACGTTCCTTCTTTGAAGATGGGTTAGGACACAGAGAAGGAACAACTATTTCCTGGTTAATATTCTTGTTAGAAACAACTTTAGGAAGAAAACCAGGCTTGGTACGCAAAACTACCTTATCTGCGTGGAACACCAGGTAAGGTGAATCGCACTGTAAGGCAGATAATTCTGAAACTCTTCGAGCAGAAGAGATAGCTACCAAAAACAAAACTTTCCAAGATAACAACTTAATATCTATGGAATGTAAAGGTTCAAACGGAACCCCTTGAAGAACAGAAAGAACTAGATTTAGGCTCCATGGCGGAGCCACAGGTTTATAGACAGGCTTGATTCTGACTAAAGCCTGAGCAAACGCTTGAACGTCTGGTACCTCTGCCAGACGCTTGTGTAAAAGGATAGATAGAGCAGATATTTGTCCTTTTAAGGAACTAGCTGACAATCCTTTCTCCAATCCTTCTTGGAGAAAAGACAATATCCTGGGAATCCTAATTTTACTCCATGAGTAACCCTTGGATTCACACCAACAAAGATATTTCCGCCATATCTTATGGTAGATTTTCCTGGTGACAGGCTTTCTAGCCTGAATCAGAGTATCTATTACTGACTCAGAGAAACCACACTTCGATAGAATTAAGCGTTCAATCTCCAAGCAGTCAGACGTAGAGAAACTAGATTTGGATGCTTGAACGGACCCTGTATTAGAAGATCCTGCCTCATTGGCAGTGTCCATGGTGGGACAGATAACATGTCCACTAGGTCTGCATACCAAGTCCTGCGTGGCCACGCAGGCGCTATCAGAATCACCGAAGCCTTCTCCTGCTTGATTCTGGCGACCAGACGAGGGAGGAGAGGAAACGGTGGAAAAACATAAGCCAGATTGAAGGACCAAGGCGCTGCTAGAGCATCTATCAATACCGCCGGGGACTTCCGGATGGGTGGAGTCAGCAAGCACACGCACGCTGACAGAGGGCTCTGAATGCGAAAAGGGCCGGAAAATCTCCCCAAGACGCCTGGATCCCTTGGCTGCACTTTCTGGCTGTAGCACGGGCAGCGGGCCGACGCGGTCCTATCGCAGGCAGGGAAGTCTCTTGATGCTGACAGGCTCACAGCAGAGCCACTTTCCTTTTTGGCACCAGGTAACAGCCGTTTGAAGCAGAGCGAGACAGATCGGAAGTGGGTCTGGTCCGCAGCTGAGGACGAGGTGCGGGTGCAGGAGATGTCAGGATCCTTTTCAACGTTAAGCAGTAAAGAAAGAAGTGTGGTCGTATAGAGCAAGACAAGGTGGTGATTGCTCTCCCTGAACACCGTTTCATCTATAGCAAGTTACCTGGCCTGGTTCCAGATCTCTGCTTAGCTGTGTGAGGGATTGCTCGTTATAAAGGAGGACGGCCACGCTGTTGTGCAGTAAGGTATCTGCTGGAAAATTTGGTAAGCGTGTGCTGGGCGGATGTGGAATGGATGAATGATCCCAGTACGGGCATTTGGATATCCTGAAAGCACATATAAAAGGGACATTTTTGGCTGATGGGAAATATATGCCGGTTCCAGTTACCTGTTTATAAGCCAATTTGAAAAGCCTGGGAAATTTATGATTATTGCCTCTGGAAGTGCCAAACTAAGACAGAACACACTAGTTTATAGATGAGGTGTTATTTCTGGACAGTTGGTGCACGGGCTGTACGGTGAATAAAGCCCCATTCAAGAAACACAGTAACGGCGGTTGGCCTTATTGAGTTATATTTAAAACCATTTGTGTTGATGTTCTTGCTTCCAGACTCTAAAATTACACTCCTGAAGCAAAAGCCTAGGCTAACAACACACCTGGTTTATAAGTACCGGTTACTGACATTAAAGTGAAGTATCCCTGAAGAGGGTTGGAGTTGTTAAACAGAAAATTGAGACATTGCTTGGCTGGAGCAGAAAACAAGAGCAGGCTGTATACGGGCATTACTCTATTTGGGGAAAATTGTCTATCAGGGGTTAGCCTGGTATCCCCCTTGCTGGACAGTTTTGCATTTAATAAATAACTTAGTTTGTTAGTTGTCAGGCTGAATATTTTGCGATTGGGCTGATGAACTAGATACTGTCTTGTTCCACTGAGTAGGTAACAAAACAGGTATATTAATACCATATCAATGAGCGGTGGCTAAAAGACAGATTGTCTGTACAAGCTGAGAAAGTTTATTAATTTGGAAATAACTCTAATGGTTTATGTAAGCTAGAGGTAACAGGATAATAATTTTATTATATTACATATATTTCTGTAATTACTTTAGAAAATAAGATTAAAGCATCTATTTCAGTCAAATTTTTGAATAATACACAAGACGGATTATATTGAAGGGCCTGAAAAGGCAATATAAACAAGTATTTTTTATAGTATGGAGTTTTCTGGATAAAAATCAGAATGTTTGTATAATTGATGCAAGGCCATTAGCAGTGAAAAATTCTGTGGTACTATACAAGTCAGACAGTAACCTTATTGCCCTGTACATATTATTGTATATTGCTTATTGAGGAACAGAGTAATATAATAGCAGCTGTTGTACTTAGATATAACAGCTATTATTAGAATTGATAAGCGAGAGCAACTGTGTGGTCTAATAACTTTTAAGATAAAGTCAAGAGTAAACTTTCTGATATTTTAGATAAAGCCCAGGTCTGCTAAAATTACTAATGTGCCTGGTGGAATAGCATTGCTTTTCTTTCATTTTATTCGAGCGGGCTCCCGCTCCCTATTATTATTTTCTCACGTCACTAGGTTTTTTGATTTTTAAAGGGACACATACACGTTTGTTCTCTTTGGTTGCTTTTTGTACTTTTTTTTTTTTTTTTTTTTTTAAAGATTCTATATTTACAGGTTCATTTCTTCCTGCATTAGAGAGGGCAGGTCGATTGGGTTCCACTACTCTCCTTCTTTACACGGGTAATAAAGACACGTCACTTTGCACTATTTTTCTACACAGGTGTTTTCCACAACGATTGTATACACTGGGAATAATTTTTGATTTCTTATGGAAAAATTTGTATTGCACTCAAAGAACAATTCGCCAATAATGGCGCCTAAACACAAAGATAGAAAAGCTAAACAGGCTGACACTAGTACAGAAGTTGTTAATGATCCACCAGCGAGCACACCAGAGAATGGGAAATTACTACAGCAAATTGCGGAACTTTTTATGCCACAGTTTGAACTAATCAAACAAGATATTGCAAGTCTTTCAGGAGAGGTAAAGCAATTTGCTACAAGGATAGCAGAAGTGGAAATGAGGGTTTCAGATATAGAGGACCGATTTAATACACAAGAACAGGCAAGTCTTACACAGAACCGTCAGATTGCGCAATTGCATCTGAGATTGGAGGAGTTAGAGGATAGGGCTCGGCGCAATAACTTGAGAATAGTGGGACTTCCAGAAACTTCAGAATATCAGGATCTCCTGTCCTTTGCCTCCTCCAGTCTCCCGCAATTAGTAGGGTGTCCCGTAGATGGCTTGCCAGTACAGATAGAAAGAGCCCATAGAGTTGGCCCAATTAGAAACAACTCTGATGGTAGTGGCAGGGCAAGATCTGTTCTTATAAAATTCCTAAATTTTCAGGATAAGGTTAATATACTTAGGCACTATCGTAAAAATAACAGCCTAACGATAGCTCAGCATAGGATATTGATTTTCCAAGATTTTTCAGCAGAGACCCTAGCTAAAAGAAGGGAGATGTCACAGTTCTGTTCAAGATTGATCAAGGCAAATATTAATTCAAGATTAGTATATCCTGCTAAAATTATTTTCGAACAAGAGGGTACACTAGTAACTCTAAATAATCAGGTGGAAGCACAGGAATGGTGTACCAGATTTTTGTGAGGAAAAAAATAAAAAATATGATGAAATATAGTTATTCAAAACTATGTATCTATGAGATAGAACTGTTCTTGTTGATTCTCCTTGCTATATACGACATATTCGCAAAGTGGCCGGCTTTAGGATGTAAGGGGAGAGACACTATTGTTTTTATTTGTACATTGAAGGGTAACAATTTTAATTTTATGCTGACGATAGATTTGGTATTGGAGATGGATTTACCTATTAGCGACCCCAAATGGTGGATAAATTGAAATTAGTTTCGTGGAATGTGGGGGGTATTACCTCCCCAATTAAGAGGAAATTGATTATTAAAGAACTAGGGAAACTTAAGCCCGATATTGCATTTATTCAAGAGATCTGTTTGAAACCCCATGAATTACCCAAACTGAAAACAAAATGGGTAGGAGAGATTTCTGCAACATCATATGATAAGAGAAAAAGAGGAGTTGCCATATTGTTTAATAAGCATCTCTCCTACCAGATTATATCGCAAATACTGGATACAGAAGGTAGATTTCAGATCTTAGAAATATTGATTAATAAATGTACGTTTATTTTTTGCAACGTTTATGGCCCAAACTCCTTGGATAGAGGATTCTGGGAAAAGTTGAGCCTGCAGTTACTCCCGTTTGTGGGGAAGAATATTGTTTTGACTGGAGATTTGAATATGGCATTCACCCCGAGTTTAGACAGGTCAAACCCTATGCAAAGAACGAGATATAACAGGGAAACTAAGGTGCTACAAAATCTTGGTTATAAGCTTGCACTCAAAGATATATGGAGGTTACAACATCCGGATACTAGGGAGTATACTTGTGAATCTAAATCATTTAAATCATTTTCTAGAATAGATTATTTTCTAATATCCAGTAATATGCTTGGTTTAGAGATCCAATCAGAGATAGGCGAGATTGTTATCTCTGATCATGCAATCATTAGCCTGGAGATTAATGCAATTAGATCCCCAGACCTTTTTAAACCACGTTTTTTTTCCCCCTCAATATTTAGTCAATAATGCTAAATTTAAGAACTGGCTGCAAGCTAGATGGAAAGAATTTCACCAGTTCAACGTGGCATATACAGATAAGCCAGAAATTTTATGGGAAACAGCAAAATCAGTCCTGAGGGGTGAGATTATTGCCTTCTTACACAAATGGAAATAGAAGAGGAAAAATAGAGAAGAACAATTAGCTAATCAGGTCAAAAATGCTTTCAAAAAATATTTAAACAGCCCAAACCAGACCCTTTGGGATAAGTATACTGCGGCCCGAATAGAGAGAGATCTGTTCCTGAAACAAGGCATGGCTCTAGAAGACTTAAAACAAAAAGCTAGATTTAGAGGACATTATGGCCATTCGGCAAAATATTTAGCTAAACTAGCTAAAGGATGGTCTCAGAAGAATTTTATAGCCACAATTAAGATTGGGGACAGAAGGATCACCAATATAGCTGAGATAAGACGTGAATTCGTTAAATATTTTCAAGAGGTTTATTCAACAGGAACAGTTAATTCAAATAATAAACAAGACTTTTGGAAAAGAATAGTGCTACCTAGAATAGACCCACAGGATCTGAGACGATTAAATGAGCCTATATCGCTAGGTGAGATTTCAGATGCCATTAAACAAGCTAAGTCAAACAAGTCCAGATGCTCTTCCACCAGAGTTTTATAAACTCTTACATGATCAAATTTTACCTATACTAGCAACACTTTTCAATGAGTACTATATTAAAAATCAGATGCAGTCGAGGTTCTTCTCAGCGTCGAATGTGGCACTGATCTTGAAAAAAGCTAAAAATCCAGAAATGATGTCTTCTTACAGGCCTATATCGCTGTTAAATCAGGATTATAAGCTACTAACGGCTATTATTGCATCTAGACTTAAGAAGATGCTTGAGCCACTAATACATCCGGATCAAGCAGGTTTTATGGTGGGTAGAAACTCGGTGAAGAATCTTCGAAAAGTGATGCTAGTTATTGACCACTTTTGGAGTAAAGTGATAAATAAGAAAAAGGCACAGACTTAGCTCTGCTTACAGTCGACGCTGAGAAGGCGTTTGACTGCATAGTGTGGGACCATTTGTTTACGGCACTTAAAGGATTTGGCCTTACAGGGAATTTCTATCAGTTTGTGCGGATTTTATATCAGGCCCCAACATCAGCTATCATTGTTAATGGGGAAGTATCTAAGAGTTTCACTCTCCAACGTGGCACGCGACAGGGGTGCCCCCTCTCCCCTTTGCTTTTTAATTTATCTCTAGAGCCGTTAGCCATCCTATTAAGAAAGGAGTTAAAGGGAATTAAGCTCGGGGATAAAAACTTGGTGACATCACTATTTGCTGATGATATTTTACTTTTTCTAAGCAATATTAACCAATCCATACCTCAATTGCTAAAAATTATAGAAATTTTTAGTTCAATCTCGGGCTACAAAATCAATTGGGGGAAATCGGAACTGATGTGGATTTACAAACCGAAGTCCCCTGTTCTTCATCCTTTTAAAGAAGGTCAGGAAATCAAGTACTTGGGTATTATTCTAAGTAAGAACCCTTCGTGCTGATATGAATTAAATTTCCCGAAATGTATTGAGATGTTCAAACAGAAACTACTAGCATGGCACAATCTACCCATCTCACTCTCTGCTAGAGTAATGTTAGTTAAAGCAATTTTATTTCCAAAATTATTGTACTTGCTACAGAATCTTCCGTTGCTAATTACTAAAAAGGACTTAAAATTAGTCCAAAGTTTATTCAGTAGATTTATTTGGCATGGGAAGAAACCTAGGATTTCTTTATTTAAATTAGCATAGCTTAGCTCTCCCGAATTAGCTTAGCTCTCCCGAATCTTCAGTTCTACAATCTTGCCTCGCTGGTTAAATTTGTATTAGATTGGATATTAGAAAAAGATCAGGTTTCTTTTTTTGGATTAGAAACATATTTGGTAAGTCCATTCGCCTTGAAGGCACTGATCCATATACCTTTTGCGAAATTACCAGTAAATGTGGAACATATGTATACTTTTAAATACATAATTTTGGCATGGCAAAAAGTATGCTCGGAATTACATATTAATTTTCTTAGATCTGCTTTTCTTCCCTTAGTAGGGAACCCGGATTTTATACCGGGATGCACATATAAAATTTTCTCTACATGGGCTAGCAATGGCCTCAAAAATTTAAAAGATATGTGTGTAGAGGAGTCACTAGTGATTAAGACATATGCAGAGCTAAGGACTAATTTCAATTTACCAAAAACTTCTTTCTATGCTTATCTTCAGGCACAACATTGGATTGGATCTTTACGAGTAGAGGCTGAAAACTCTACGTCATTGGGAGATTTAGACGATGTAATTAAACTATATCAAGCTGGGAAAAGCTCCATTTCAATTTTATATAACATACTTATTAAATATAGTGGGCTGTTGCATATTGAGGATTTAGAAAGAAAATGGAATAAGTTACTCCCAAATGTTAATAAGGATCATATTCTACAAAGTTTTAGATTAATTGATCAAACTCAAGTTTTTGTAGATTGGAAGGAATCCCATTTTAAGTTAATAAATTTAGCATATGTGACACCAGCCAAGATGTCAAAATGGTATAAGACAGAAGTTAAATGTCCTAAATGTAGTGCTAAAGATGCAGATGAAATACACTGCTTTTGGAATTGCCCTAAAGTGTTCCAGTTCTGGAGCAAAGTGTGTTTTTGGGTGAATAAGGTAAATCCTTGCAATTTCAGTTTCGAGTCAAGACATATTTTTTTTCTTATAGGACAGGAGGAACTTTATGTAAATACTAGGCTCATAAATACATCGATTTTAGTAGGACGCAATGTCTTGCTTAGGAATTGGAAATCTCCACGTGAACCTAAATTCAAGGAGTTTGTAAATAAAGTTTATAATCAGATTACTATGGAACAATTCAATCTGAGAGACGCACACGATAAGTCAATACAAAGATTTTTTTCTAAATGGGAAAAGGTTATACTAACCTTACCTATAGTTGCTCAATTACAGTTAGTTGCCCCATTCAGGGATTCCAGTTGGTTTGTGCAGCAACTAGAACTTGGTTTATTCTCTTCCGAGTGGAAGGGCTAATTATTCTATACGGGGACCCTTAAGGGGGTCTTTGTGTCTGTTTTTTTCTTTTGTCTCCCCTTCCATCCCGAGGTCGAGTCGATTGACCAGTTTAGGAAGACCTAGACAGTTTATTAACTGCAAATTTCTAGAAGCCATTTTGTTTCTGTATATATTTAAGTTTTTTTTTTTTTTTGCATGAGGTATAATAAGGGATCATTTATTATTGGTATTGAAGAAATGTTCTACCCCCTATTATGTAACCAAGTGATTATAACTGATATCCCTTTTTTTTTTCTGTACCCCTGAATGATATTTCAAATAAAAAAAAATAAAAAAATCAATACCGCCTTGGGGTCCCGGGACCTGGACCCGTAGAGAGGAAGTTTGGCTTTCTGACGGGACGCCATCATATCCAACTCTGGAGTTCCCCATAGCTGAGTCAGTAGGGAAAATACGTCCGGGTGGAGTTCCCACTCCCCTGGGTGAAAAGTCTGACGACTTAGAAAATCCGCCTCCCAGTTGTCTACTCCTGGGATGTGAATTGCTGAGAGATGGCAGGAGTGATCCTCCGCCCACCTGATTATTTTGGTTACTTCCGTCATCGCTAGGGAACTCTTTGTTCCCCCCTGATGATTGACGTAAGCTACAGTCGTGATGTTGTCCGACTGAAATCTGATAAATTTGGCCGCCGCTAGTTGAGGCCATGCCTGAAGAGCGTTGAATATCGCCCTCAGTTCCAGAATGTTTATCGGGAGAAGAGTTTCTTCCCGAGACCATAAGCCCTGAGCTTTCAGGGAGTCCCAGACCGCACCCCAGCCTAACAGACTGGCATCGGTCGTTACAATGATCCACTCTGGTCTGCGGAAACATATTCCCTGAGACAGGTGGTCCTGAGACAACCACCAGAGAAGAGAATCCCTGGTCTCCTGGTCCAACTGAATTTGAGGAGACAAATCTGCATAATCCCCATTCCACTGTTTGAGCATGCATAGTTGCAGTGGTCTGAGATGGATCCGAGCAAAAGGGACTATGTCCATTGCCACTACCATTAGTCCGATTGTCTCCATGCACTGAGCTACAGATGGCCGAGGAATGGAATGAAGAGCTCGGCAAGTAGTAGAAAAAATAATAAAAATAAAAAATATAAAAAAAAACAAAAAAGTCAAAAGCGCTAAGCACTATATATCGACAACAGGACAATGCCTTACACATTTATCTATACAGTACATATAATCAGCAATAGCAAACAAAACGCTAATAGTTATGCAAACAAATAATAGTGCACATCAATTACGATAACAAAACCCATCAATCTAGGGCTAGGTGTAAATAACAAGCTCGGCACATGCAAATCATAGTCCCAAATCACCTGATTTAATATAAACAATCCAAATGATGACTCCTATTTTATTTCTGGGTTTCACATGAGCCAGGAGTAGATACAAACTTATACTGTCCTGAAAAAGTGAAAGTAAAATGTCTGTAGACATCCGGTAGGCTAAGGGCATAACCATAAAACACAATACCATGTGCAGGAGCTCATTGGAGTGAAAATGGTGCCATGCACAAACCAACTAATCGATTAGTTGTTGCAGCTTTACAAGTTTGTTTCTACTTAAAGATGTAATTCATCTATGTGCATTTACATTTTGACCAGAATGTCCCTTTAAACTACGCATAATTCCTACTTGTACTGCAGTAGCCTTGATAGTTAGATATTATAACATATCTGTTTACATGTCACAGAATGAGGAATACTTATATGATGATGCAGGACTAGTGTGTGTGTGTGTGTGTATATATATATATATATATATATATATATATATATATATATATATATATATATATATATATACACACACACACACACACACCATGATTCCTGAAAGTGAATATAGTGTCGCTGGGCCATCAGCAGCCGAGATGGCGCAGCCTAGATCTTAAATCTAGTGAGGAATCCCTATAATAGGGAAATTTCTACCAGCCCTAGAATACATTTTTATCTATTGACCACTACCATAGCTCTAATAGTCCTTTTATAGGTCATTTGCCATTCCAAATCCAGATGGGACTACAATCCCTATATGGAACAACCAATGCATCCTAATACTATCCTCCCAGATGTTTTTATGCCCTCATATGATAAAGCTCCCTAGCCACAACTTTCTTTTTAACATTTGATATCATATACAAAATACCCAATAATCAAATATCTATAGCTCCATATACTCTGTTAAAAAATGTTTACAGCTTGAATAGGTCTGATATATATTTCCACTAGGATACTTTAAGGGTTAATACATTGGTGTGTGTATATATATATATATATATATATATATATATATATATATATATATATTAGTTTACCTAACCTGATAACAGTCCTATACTAGATAATTTGATATCTCCGTTGCCTAACATATATAGTTTAGTAAAGGGACCATGCTCTTGTATTCTAAAAGTATACCCCCATCATGGATAATGCCACAACCTATATGAGATCTAAAAGTCTTTTTGGTGGAGTTTGTACCTATGTTCTCATGGCAAAGATACGAATATCACAAATGACAGAGGTAGAAACTAAGAGTATGCACAACATAAATATGCTTTCCTTCACAATCAGACAGCTTCTTGAATAATGATGACCTGTGCACGCTGAAGCAGAGTTTGTGATTTCAGTTTTTACAGCAGCCAGAGAACACTTTTAACCCCTGCAAAGGGATTCTACTCACCCCCGGCACAATGTTCCCACGCACATGAGTTAGTGAAACAAAGATAAACCGGAACAGTTTTCAGAAGCTACACTGCAGCTCATGATGGATCACATGACCGCAATAACTGGACAAGCAAGCTAAAGTAAACTGGGCTCTCCTTATGTCCTGAAACTCCCAAGCAGTGGCGGAACTCCAAGGCACCTGTAACCTTTGTGATCTTGGAAGTTCTGTCACTGCTTTGTGCACACTGCCCAAATAACTAAATATCCCCAAGTGCAGAGACTAAGTAAGGCAGGCTGCAAGAGGAGCCGGGGACATTTTCGGGGACATAATTTGTCAGGGGACAGTCTCCTCAATCCATGGACTGTCCCCGGAAATCGGGGACGTCTGGTCACCTTATTAAAGGGACACTAAACCCAAATTATTTTCTTCTGTTATGTGTGATCAGTCCACGGGTCATCATTACTTCTGGGATATAACTCCTCCCCAACAGGAAATGCAAGAGGATTCACCCAGCAGAGCTGCATATAGCTCCTCCCCTCTACGTCACTCCCAGTCATTCTCTTGCACCCAACGACTAGATAGGATGTGTGAGAGGACTATGGTGATTATACTTAGTTTTTATAACTTCAATCAAAAGTTTGTTATTTTACAATAGCACCGGAGCGTGTTGTTGCCTCTCTGGCAGAGTTTGAAGAAGAATCTACCAGAGTTTTTACTATGATTTTAACCGGAGTAGTTAAGATCATATTGCTGTTTCTCGGCCATCTGAGGGAGGTAAAAGCTTCAGATCAGGGGACAGCGGGCAGATGAATCTGCATTGAGGTATGTAGCAGTTTTTATTTTCTGAATGGAATTGATGAGAAAATCCTGCCATACCGTTATAATGACATGTATGTATACTCTACACTTCAGTATTCTGGGGATGGTATTTCACCGGAATTACTCTGTTAAAAGTACACTAAACCTTTTAATAGGTATTTATCATGTTAAACGTTTTTGCTGGAATGTAGAATCGTTTGCATTTTCTGAGGTACTGAGTGAATAAATATTTGGGCATTATTTTTCCACTTGGCAGTTGCTTGTTTTAATTGTGACAGTTTCGTTTCTCTCTCACTGCTGTGTGTGAGGGGGAGGGGCCGTTTTTGGCGCTCTTTGCTACGCATCAAAAATTTCCAGTCAGTTACTCTTGTATTTCCTGCATGATCCGGTTCATCTCTAACAGAACTCAGGGGTCTTCAAACTTCTTTGGAGGGAGGTAGATTCTCTCAGCAGAGCTGTGAGACTTATATATATTGACTGTGATTAAAAACGTTGTTCTGTAATTTTTATTTCAAATTTAATTATTGTTACTTTACTAATGGGAACAATCCTTTGCTAAAAGTTGTGTTGTTTTTAGGGATTGATGCTATAACTGTTTTTCAGTTCATTATTTCAACTGTCATTTAATCGTTTAGTGCTTCTTTGAGGCACAGTACGTTTTTGTTAAATAAGATTGTAACCAAGTTGCAAGTTTATTGCTAGTGTGTTAAACATGTCTGACTCAGAGGAAGATACCTGTGTCATTTGTTCCAATGCCAAGGTGGAGCCCAATAGAAATTTATGTACTAACTGTATTGATGCTACTTTAAATAAAAGCCAATCTGTACAATTTGAAAAAATTTCACCAAACAGCGAGGGGAGAGTTATGCCGACTAACTCGCCTCACGCGGCAGTACCTGCATCTCCCGCCCGGGAGGTGCGTGATATTATGGCGCCTAGTACATCTGGGCGGCCATTACAGATAACATTACAAGATATGGCTACTGTTATGACTGAAGTTTTGGCTAAATTACCAGAACTAAGAGGCAAGCGTGATCACTCTGGGGTGAGAACAGAGTGCGCTGATAATACTAGGGCCATGTCTGATTCTGCGTCACAGCTTGCAGAGCATGAGGACGGAGAGCTTCATTCTGTGGGTGACGGTTCTGATCCAAACAGATTGGATTCAGATATTTCAAATTTTAAATTTAAATTGGAAAACCTCCGTGTATTACTAGGGGAGGTTTTAGCGGCTCTTAATGATTGTAACACTGTTGCAATACCAGAGAAATTGTGTAGGTTGGATAAATACTTTGCGGTACCGGCGAGTACTGACGTTTTTCCTATACCTAAGAGACTAACTGAAATTGTTACTAAGGAGTGGGATAGACCCGGTGTGCCGTTCTCACCCCCTCCAATATTTAGAAAGATGTTTCCAATAGACGCCACCACACGGGACTTATGGCAGACGGTCCCTAAGGTGGAGGGAGCAGTTTCTACTTTAGCTAAGCGTACCACTATCCCGGTGGAGGATAGCTGTGCTTTTTCAGATCCAATGGATAAAAAATTAGAGGGTTACCTTAAGAAAATGTTTGTTCAACAAGGTTTTATATTGCAACCCCTTGCATGCATCGCGCCGATTACGGCTGCGGCAGCATTTTGGATTGAGTCTCTGGAAGAGAACCTTAGTTCAACTACGCTGGACGACATTACGGACAGGCTTAGAGTCCTTAAACTAGCTAATTCATTCATTTCGGAGGCCGTAGTACATTTAACCAAACTTACGGCTAAGAACTCAGGATTCGCCATTCAGGCACGTAGGGCGCTGTGGCTAAAATCCTGGTCAGCTGATGTAACTTCTAAGTCCAAATTACTTAATATACCTTTCAAGGGGCAAACTTTATTTGGGCCCGGTTTGAAAGAAATTATCGCTGACATTACAGGAGGTAAGGGCCACGCCCTGCCTCAAGACAAAGCCAAAGCTAAGGCTAGACAGTCTAATTTTCGTCCCTTTCGGAATTTCAAAACAGGAGCAGCATCAACTTCCACTGCACCAAAACAGGAAGGAGCTGTTGCTCGTTACAGACAAGGCTGGAAACCTAACCAGTCCTGGAACAAGGGCAAGCAGGCCAGGAAACCTACTGCTGCCCCAAAGACAGCATGAACCGAGGGCCCCCGATCCGGGACCGGATCTAGTGGGGGGCAGACTCTCTCTCTTCGCCCAGGCTTGGGCAAGAGATGTTCAGGATCCCTGGGCGCTAGAGATCATATCTCAGGGATACCTTCTAGACTTCAAATTCTCTCCCCCAAGAGGGAGATTTCATCTGTCAAGGTTGTCAACAAACCAGATAAAGAAAGAAGCGTTTCTACGCTGTGTACAAGATCTGTTATTAATGGGAGTGATCCATCCGGTTCCGCGGTCGGAACAAGGACAAGGGTTTTACTCAAACCTGTTTGTGGTTCCCAAAAAAGAGGGAACTTTCAGGCCAATCTTGGATTTAAAGATCCTAAACAAATTCCTAAGAGTTCCATCGTTCAAAATGGAAACTATTCGGACAATCTTACCCATGATCCAAAAGGGTCAGTACATGACCACAGTGGATTTAAAGGATGCTTACCTTCACATACCGATTCACAAAGATCATTACCGGTATCTAAGGTTTGCCTTCTTAGACAGGCATTACCAGTTTGTAGCTCTTCCATTCGGATTGGCTACGGCTCCAAGAATCTTCACAAAGGTTCTGGGTGCCCTTCTGGCGGTACTAAGACCGCGAGGAATTTCGGTAGCTCCGTACCTAGACGACATTCTGATACAAGCTTCAAGCTTTCAAACTGCCAAGTCTCATACAGAGTTAGTTCTGGCATTTCTAAGGTCGCATGGATGGAAAGTGAACGAAAAGAAGAGTTCTCTTTTTCCTCTCACAAGAGTTCCATTCTTGGGGACTCTTATAGATTCTGTAGAAATGAAGATTTATCTGACAGAAGACAGATTAACAAAGCTTCTAAATGCATGCCGTGTCCTTCATTCCATTCAACTCCCGTCAGTAGCTCAATGCATGGAGGTGATCGGCTTAATGGTAGCAGCAATGGACATAGTTCCCTTTGCACGTCTACATCTCAGACCGCTGCAATTGTGCATGCTGAGTCAGTGGAATGGGGATTACTTAGACTTGTCCCCTACTCTGAATCTGGATCAAGAGACCAGAAACTCTCTTCTATGGTGGCTTTCTCGGCCACACCTGTCCAGGGGGATGCCATTCAGCAGGCCGGACTGGACAATTGTAACAACAGACGCCAGCCTACTAGGTTGGGGCGCTGTCTGGAATTCTCTGAAGGCTCAGGGACAATGGAATCAGGAGGAAAGTCTCCTGCCAATAAACATTCTGGAATTGAGAGCAGTTCTCCATGCCCTTCTGGCTTGGCCCCAGTTAAGAACTCGGGGGTTCATCAGGTTTCAGTCGGACAACATCACGACTGTAGCTTACATCAACCATCAAGGAGGGACAAGAAGCTCCCTAGCAATGATGGAAGTATCAAAGATAATTCGCTGGGCAGAGTCTCACTCTTGCCACCTGTCAGCAATCCACATCCCGGGAGTGGAGAACTGGGAGGCGGATTTCTTGAGTCGCCAGACTTTTCATCCGGGGGAGTGGGAACTTCATCCGGAGGTCTTTGCCCAAATACTTCGACGTTGGGGCAAACCAGAGATAGATCTCATGGCGTCTCGCCAGAACGCCAAACTTCCTCACTACGGGTCCAGATCCAGGGATCCGGGAGCGGTTCTGATAGATGCTTTGACAGCACCTTGGAACTTCGGGATGGCTTATGTGTTTCCACCCTTCCCGCTGCTTCCTCGATTGATTGCCAAAATCAAACAGGAGAGAGCATCAGTGATTCTAATAGCGCCTGCATGGCCACGCAGGACTTGGTATGCAGATCTAGTGGACATGTCATCCTGTCCGCCTTGGTCTCTACCTCTAAGACAGGACCTTCTGATACAGGGTCCATTCAAACATCAAAATCTAACTTCTCTGAAGCTGACTGCTTGGAAATTGAACGCTTGATTTTATCAAAACGTGGTTTTTCTGAGTCGGTTATTGATACCCTGATACAGGCTAGGAAGCCTGTTACCAGAAGGATTTACCATAAGATATGGCGTAAATACCTATACTGGTGCGAATCCAAAGGTTACTCCTGGAGTAAGGTTAGGATTCCTAGGATAATGTCCTTTCTACAAGAAGGTTTAGAAAAGGGTTTATCGGCTAGCTCATTAAAGGGACAGATCTCAGCTCTGTCCATCTTGTTACACAGGCGTCTGTCAGAAAATCCAGACGTCCAGGCCTTTTGTCAGGCTTTAGCTAGGATCAAGCCTGTGTTTAAAGCTGTTGCTCCGCCATGGAGTTTAAACTTAGTTCTTAACGTTTTACAGGGTGTTCCGTTTGAACCCCTTCATTCCATTGATATAAAATTGTTATCTTGGAAAGTTCTGTTTTTAATGGCTATTTCCTCGGCTCGAAGAGTCTCTGAGTTATCAGCCTTACATTGTGATTCTCCTTATCTGATTTTTCACTCAGATAAGGTAGTTCTGCGTACTAAACCTGGGTTCTTACCTAAGGTAGTCACTAACAGGAATATCAATCAAGAGATTGTTGTTCCATCCTTGTGTCCAAATCCTTCTTCAAAGAAGGAACGTCTTCTACACAATCTGGATGTAGTTCGTGCCCTCAAGTTCTACTTGCAGGCAACTAAAGATTTTCGCCAAACTTCTTCCCTGTTTGTCGTTTATTCTGGACAGAGGAGAGGTCAAAAAGCTTCTGCTACCTCTCTCTCTTTTTGGCTTCGTAGCATAATACGTTTAGCCTATGAGACTGCTGGACAGCAGCCTCCTGAAAGAATTACAGCTCATTCCACTAGAGCTGTGGCTTCCACTTGGGCCTTTAAGAATGAGGCCTCTGTTGAACAGATTTGCAAGGCTGCAACTTGGTCTTCGCTTCATACTTTTTCCAAATTTTACAAATTTGACACTTTTGCTTCTTCGGAGGCTATTTTTGGGAGAAAGGTTCTTCAGGCAGTGGTTCCTTCTGTATAATGAGCCTGCCTATCCCTCCCGTCATCCGTGTACTTTTGCTTTGGTATTGGTATCCCAGAAGTAATGATGACCCGTGGACTGATCACACATAACAGAAGAAAACATAATTTATGCTTACCTGATAAATTCCTTTCTTCTGTTGTGTGATCAGTCCACGGCCCGCCCTGTTTTAAGGCAGGTAAATATCTTTTAAATTATACTCCAGTCACCACTTCACCCTTGGTTTATCCTTTCTCGTTGATTCTTGGTCGAATGACTGGGAGTGACGTAGAGGGGAGGAGCTATATGCAGCTCTGCTGGGTGAATCCTCTTGCATTTCCTGTTGGGGAGGAGTTATATCCCAGAAGTAATGATGACCCGTGGACTGATCACACAACAGAAGAAAGGAATTTATCAGGTAAGCATAAATTATGTTTTTTTCATGATTCAGATAGAGCATGCAATTTTAACCCCTTAATGACAACTGACGTACCAGGTACGTCATGCAAAAACTAACTGTTAATGACAAAAGACGTACCTGGTACGTCAGTTGTCTAACAGAGTGCTGGAAGTGATCACAATCGCTTCCAGCAGCTCTGAGGGTATTGCAGTGATGCCTCGATATGGAGGCATCCTGCAATACCCTTTTACAAGCCTCCGATGCAGAGAGAGCCACTCTGTGGCCCTCTCTGCACCGGTAGTGATGGTGCCGATGGTGCCGTTGTCCGGGTGGGAGGAGGGAGCGTGTGCGCGCGGGCGCGTGCACGCATTAGCCACACTGACACCAATGAAGGAAGGAAGGGAAAAAAAAGTAATTTTTTTTTTACATATAAAAGGATCTGGGAGGGGGTGGGGGTATTGTGGGGGGGCTGCTACACTACAGAAATAATTAAAAATAAAAATAAAAGTTATAAATAAAATTAAAATACTTTGGTTTGTGGGGCCAAACTGGGTACTGGCAGACAGCTGCCAGTACCCAAGATGGCGGTAATTAGGTAGGGGAGAGGGTTAGAGAGCTGGAGGGGGGGATCAGGGAGGTTGGTGCTAAGGCAGGGGTCCATCACAACTAAAATATTTTATTATTTTTATTTAAAAAAAAAAAAAGACTAATTTAGTACTGGCAGACTTTCTGCCAGTACTTAAGATGGCGGGAACAATTGTGGGGTGGGGGAGGGAAGAGAGCTGTTTGGGAGGGATCAGGGGGTGGGATGTGTCAGGTGGGAGGCTGATCTCTAAAATTAACCCTGCAAGCTCCCTACAAGCTACCTAATTTAACCCCTTCACTGCTGGGCATAATTCACGTGTGGTGCGCAGCAGCATTTAGCGGCCTTCTAATTACCAAAAAGCAAAGCCATATAAGTCTGCTATTTCTGAACAAAGGGGATCCCAGAGAAGCTTTTACAACAATTTCTGCCATAATAGCACAAGATGTTTGTAAATAATTTCAGTGAGAAACCTAAAATTGTGAAAAATGTAAAGTTTTTTTTTTTATTTGCTTGCATTTGGCGGTGAAATGGTGGCATAAAATATACCAAAATGGGCCTAGATCAATACTTGGGGTTGTCTACTACACTACACTGAAGCTAAAATTAACCCTACAAGCTCCCTAATTAACCCCTTCACTCCTGGGCATAAAACACGTGTGGTGCGCAGCGGCATTTAGCGAGCTTCTAATTACCAAAAAGCAACCACAAAGCCATATAAGTCTGTTATTTCTGAAAAAGGGGATCCCAGAGAAGCATTTACAACCATTTGTGCCATAATTGCAGAAGCTGTTTGTAAATAATTTCAGTGGGAAACCTAAAGTTTGTGACAAAATTTGTGAAAAAGTGAACTTTATTTTTTTTTTATCGCATTTGGCGGTGAAATGGTGGCATGAAATATACCAAAATGGGCCTAGATCAATACTTTGGGATGTCTTCTAAAACAAAATATATACATGTCAAGGGATATTCAGGTATTCCTGACAGATATCAGGGTTCCAAAGTAACTAGCGCTAATTTTGAAAAAAAGTGGTTTGGAAATAGCAAAGTGCTACTTGTATTTATTGCCCCATAAATTGCAAAAAAAAGCAAAGAACCTGTAAACATTGAGTATTTCTAAACTCAGGACAAAATTTATAAACTATTTAGCATGGGTGTTTTTTGGTGATTGTAGATATGTAACAGATTTTGGGGGTCAAAGTTAGAAAAAGTGTGTTTTTTTTCCATTTTTTCCTCATATTTTTTCTTTTTTTTTTTAGTAAATTATAAGATATGATGAAAATAATGGTATCTTTAGAAAGTCCATTTAATGACGAGAAAAACGGTATATAATATGTGTGGGTACAGTAAACGAGTAAGAGGAAAATTACAGCTAAACGCAAACACTGCAGAAATGTAAAAATAGCCATTGTCATTAAGGGTAAGAAAATTGAAAAATGGTCCGGTCATTAAGGGGTTAAGCAACTTTTTAATTTACTCCTATTATCAATTTTTATTAGTATCTTGCTATCTTTATTTAAAAAGCAGGAATGTAAAGCTAAGGAGCCGGCTCATTTTTGGTTTAGAACCTGGGTTACGCTCAGTAGCGGACCTACCCAGCACAGGGCCCTGGTGCAAAAAAATGTTGGGCCCCCCAAAGGTAACTCAGTAGTAAGCAATAGTAATAATATACATGCTGCTCTGTATATTGATTCTGAGAATAGATAGATGTACCCGCACTAATGAAAGGCTCCCCTGCATTAGGAATGTGCACATTCTGCACACGCCTTTTGTATAGACTGGCTGCTATGCCCCCCCCCCAAGCACTTGGGCCCTGGTGCTACTGCACCTGCTGCACCAATGGTAGTTCCTCCCCTGGTTACGCATGCTTATTGGTAGCTAAATTTAACCGCCAAAAAGCAAGCGCTATCCAGGGAGCTGAACCTAAAATGGGCTGGCTCCTTAGCTTTACATTCCTGCTTTTTGAATAAAGAAAGAAAGCAATTGAAAGAAGAAACATTGACAATAGGATTACATTTAGAAAGTTGCTTAAAATTGTATGCTCTATCTGAATCAGTAAAGAACATTTTTGAGTTTAGTATCCCATTAAAAGGACACTCAGGTCAAATTAAATTTTCATGATTCAGATAGAGCATGTAATTTTAAACAACTTTCCAATTTACTTTCATTAAAAAAAATGTGCAGTCTTTTATATTTACACTTTTTGAGTCACCAGCTCCTACTGAGCATGTGCAAGAACTCACAGACTGATATGTCTGGCTGATTGCTATCACATGGTACAGGGGGAGTCGAAATAGACTTAACTTTGAAATGTGTTAGAAAAAAATCTACTACTCATTTGAAATTCAGAGTAAATGCTATTGTATTGTCTTGTTATCTTGCATTTGTTGATTATGCAAATCTACTGAGTTTAATAGTCCTTTAAGTATGATGAAATGTATCTAACATGGCAAAATTATCTTCAGCGTAATTGCTTAGTTACATCCGTCGGTAACTGGCTGCAGCAAAAATTCCAGGAACATGAATCCTACTTTTTTTTTAAGGGGTATATCCTTGAACTCTTGATTTGCAAAATGACAGTGTTAAATTATTTTAAATATTTTTCATATTCATTACTTTTGTAATTCAATTATTCTTTTCAGGTATTTGTTTGGTGTGTATATAAATCTATATAAAGATAAATGTATTTAAACTTTCATGGATCAAATAGAACATGCAATTTTAAAAGACTTTCCAGTCTACTCTTAGTATCAAATTGGCTTTGTTCTTTTGGTGTCCTTTCTTGTAAGCATACCTAAGTAAGCTCAGGAGAGCAATGCACTACTGGAAACTAACTGGAGATTGGTGGCTACAAACATCTGACTCATGTCATTAGTTCACCAGGTGTGTTGCATTACTGCTACATTAGAGTATTTTCTTTTGGGCATTTTATGTCCCTTTAAAATATTTTTTTGTATATTTTTGTATAGTTAAAATAATAATATATTGAGAACATTTTCACTGTAATTTAGCTTATGAAATCTTAAAGGGACACTTAACCCAAATTTTTTCTTTCGTGATTCAGATAGAGCATGAAATTTTAAGCAACTTTCTAATTTACTCCTATAATCAAATTTTCTTCATTCTCTTGGTATCTTTATTTGAAATGCAAGAATGTAAGTTTAGATGCCGGCCCATTTTTGGTGAACAACCTGGGTTGTTCTTGCTGATTGCTGGATAAATTCATCCACCAATAAAAAAAAGTGCTGTCCAGAGGTTGAACCAAAAAAAAAAAAGCTTAGATGACTTTCTTTTCAAATAAAGATAGCAAGAGAACGAAGAAAAATTGATAATAGGAGCAAATTAGAAAGTTGCTTAAAATGTCACGCTCTCTCTGAATCACAAAAGAAAACATTTGGGTTCCGTGTCCCTTTAATATTTAAGTCTTACAATGTATTTATTACACCGGTTTTCGCGGATAGTTGTTTCATCACCTTATTGTGATTGGCAGAAACTTTACTCCTTATGTGTCGTGACTTTAGTGGTCTGTCCCATCTGGCCATGACCAATGAGCACTCGCAACAAGCTGCTCTCCTACCTTGTGTCCGCAACTACCACTTAGACTGTAAGCTCATGCCTTTATTTAGAAATGACTCCCTAACACTCCTTTCTACCAATTCCCTAACACTCCTTTCTACCAATTATATTTTAAATGAGCTTCTTTGTTCTTGCATAAATACTATGTAAGATGATGTAGTTATGAACACGTCACTGTTTAACCCTATGTGCTGTAACTATCACCTATAAAAAGTGTTGTTCATCTTCTAATAAACTGAATAGGTGTTAGACTGATTGCTGCGTGGTCTGATTCCTGTTCTTGGGATATCCCATCAAGTAACCCATTCATTTCCAGGTGACAGTGTATGATCCAGGCCAACTAGTGCTGACTGACACTCTCCCCCCCTGAAAATAACACCTAACATTATACCTCCTGTGTAGAATGTGTTGACACATTAAAGCTAATAATAATAATAACAGCAACAACAACAGTAAAGGGACATGAAACCCACATATGACTTCGAAAGAGCATGCCATTTTAAACAACTTTTGAATTTACTACTTTTAGCCAATTTTGCTTCATTCTCTTTATATCCTTGGTTGAAACGCATATCTAGATAGGCTCAGTAGCTGCTGATTGATGGTTGCACATAGATGTCGTCTTGTGTGTTTGCCTCATCCATGTACATTGCTATTTCTTCAACAATGGATATTAAAGAATGAAGCAAGTTAGAAGTAATTTGGAATGTTGTTTAAAATTGTATTCTCTATCTGAATCATGAGAGACAATGTTTGGGTTTCATGTCCTTTTAAGATAAAATGTTAAATTTATTTAAAATTTAATATCACTTAAGAAATGAATTTTGCAAATGAGATAAATATTTATGTATGTTCACTTTTTAAGCACTTTTTTTTTTTTTTTGACCTATAAATGTGTTCTTACAAAAGATGTCTTTATACACATGTGATTGAGATGCACGTAAATATGTCTGTCTATACAGGGGGCTCTGTGACATCTGGCCTTGCTATATATGACACCATGCAATACATACTGAACCCCATCTGTACGTGGTGTGTGGGACAGGCCGCCAGTATGGGTTCCCTCCTTCTTGCAGCTGGATCCCCTGGCATGAGGCACTCGCTTCCAAATTCCCGCATCATGGTACACCAGCCCTCAGGAGGTGCCAGGGTAAGTGAGCGTTTGATAGGAATAGAAGGGTTTTGTTGGGGATCATCTTAGGCGGTGGGCCATCCCCTTTTACGAAATTTACAAGACAGCGCCTTCCCATAATATATATTACTTTATTTTATTTTTTTCTATTTAAAGTGCCATAAAACATGTTGAGATCTGTGCATATCCTAAAAGGGATAATTATGTAAAAATAGTTTGCATAAAAAAAATTGTTTATAAATTACTGGCAAGAATTTTAAAATTTAAAAAATAACATAGTCATGCTCTCTGGACCCCCCTTATCAGTGTTTAGACACAGGCATTGTATTTCAACTGAGTTCACAGCTTTTAGGCATGCTCCAGCAGATAATCACTGTGCACTTTTGCATTCTTCCAAAACAACAATAGATATAGATACAGCCATAGAAGGAAATATGTGGGGGGGAGTTAGAGCTTTACAATTCGGAAGCTTAAAAGAAAGGGTTAATGGCGAGGCACTGCAGTATAAATTTGCAGGTAAAGTAATTAAAGTATTGATGGAATATATACCTAGCGCCTGTGTAATCCTATATGCTCCGGCTGTCTTGACCTCTAGCTGTCAATAAGGAACTCTAAGAATATATGGATGTAGCCTGAGCGCCTCAACTAGAAGTGGGCTAGGTTGTGAATAGGTAGTACACGTGCATTTATTAATGACAATAAATGTTGACAGTTAAAACAATAATTAAAACAATAAATAATATGCAATATGCAAAGGTACCTATGTGGAATATTCAAATAGTACATTTTACACACAAAAAACAGGATAATCCTTTAACAAAGGATAAAAATACAAAAATGTGAAAAAAGTGATTTTTTTAAAAAATTTTTAGCAGAAATTGCCAAAAGATGCCAGATGAAAAAAGATGAAAAATTGTGTTGAAGTTAGGATAAATACATTCGTAGGTGCAATATAAGTCTAAGTGATGAAAGTTAGTGAATTAAAAATTATTCTCAAGGTTCAGTTGGGTGTTGCGAGATTAGTGCAGCTGGGTGCTGCAGGGTTAGTGCTGCGACCACAGGTGGAAATCCGGAGATTTTAATGGATGTTCTGCTCCTAGCTGGATTTATCTGTGAAAGATCTGCTCCTAGCTGGATTTATCTGTGAAAGATAATCAATATAGTGTAGTATGCTCAAAGTAGATATAGATGTAGAAATAAGGCTTACCAGATGCTTGGTCAACGCGTTTCGGCCTCACAGGCCTTTTTCAAGACCTTGCACCCAGCTGCACTAATCTCGCAACACCCAACTGAACCTTGAGAATAATTTTTCATTCACTAACTTTCATCACTTAGACTTATATTGCACCTACGAATGTATTTATCCTAACTTCAACACCTTTTTCCATCAATGCCATCTTTTTGGCAATTTCGGCTTGTAAAAAAAAATTGATTTTTTTTTTATTTTTGTATTTTTATCCTTTGTTGAAGGATTATCCTTTTTTTTTTTCTTTTCTTTTTTCTTCACTATTTTGCACTATTTTTTGAGCTGTCAGTCACATCCCCTTTTCTTTCATGTAATTAGCAAGAGTCCATGAGCTAGTGACGTATGGGATATACATTCCTACCAGGAGGGGCAAAGTTTCCCAAACCTTAAAATGCCTATAAATACACCCCTCACCACACCCACAAATCAGTTTTACAAACTTTGCCTCCCATGGAGGTGGTGAAGTAAGTTTGTGCTAGATTCTACGTTGATATGCGCTCCGCAGCAGGTTGGAGCCCGGTTTTCCTCTCAGCGTGCAGTGAATGTCAGAGGGATGTGAGGAGAGTATTGCCTATTTGAATGCAATGATCTCCTTCTACGGGGTCTATTTCATAGGTTCTCTGTTATCGGTCGTAGAGATTCATCTCTTACCTCCCTTTTCAGATCGACGATATACTCTTATTTATATACCATTACCTCTGCTGATTTTCGTTTCAGTACTGGTTTGGCTTTCTACAACATGTAGATGAGTGTCCTGGGGTAAGTAAGTCTTATTTTCTGTGACACTCTAAGCTATGGTTGGGCACTTTGTTTATAAAGTTCTAAATATATGTATTCAAACATTTATTTGCCTTGACTCAGGATGTTCAACATTCCTTATTTTCAGACAGTCAGTTTCATATTTGGGATAATGCATTTGAATCAATAATTTTTTCTTACCTTAAAAAATTTGACTTTTTCCCTGTGGGCTGTTAGGCTCGCGGGGGCTGAAAATGCTTCATTTTATTGCGTCATTCTTGGCGCAGACTTTTTTGGCGCAAATTTTTTTTTCTGTTTCCGGCGTCATACGTGTCGCCGGAAGTTGCGTCATTTTTGACGTTCTTTTGCGTCAAAAGTGTCGGCGTTCCGGATGTGGCGTCATTTTTGGCGCCAAAAGCATTTAGGCGCCAAATAATGTGGGCGTCTTATTTGGCGCTAAAAAAATATGGGCGTCACTTTTGTCTCCACATTATTTAAGTCTCATTATTTATTGCTTCTGGTTGCTAGAAGCTTGTTCACTGGCATTTTTTTCCCATTCCTGAAACTGTCATTTAAGGAATTTGATCAAGTTTGCTTTATATGTTGTTTTTTCTATTACATATTGCAAGATGTTCCACGTTGCAACTGAGTCAGAAGATACTTCAGGAAAATCGCTGCCCGGTGCTGGAGCTACCAAAGCTAAGTGTATCACTTTTGGTATCTGTTCCTTCAGCTGTTGTTTGTATTAAATGTTATGACAAACTTGTTAATGCAGATAAAATTTCCTTTAGTACTGTTACATTACCTGTTGCTGTTCCGTCAACATCTAATACTCAGAGTGTTCCTGATAACATAAGAGATTTTGTTTCTAAATCAATTAAGAAGGCTATGTCTGTTATTTCTCCTTCTAGTATACATAAAAGTCTTTTAAAACTTCTCTTTTTTCAGATGAATTTTTAAATGAACATCATCATTCTGATACTGATAATGGTTCTTCTGGTTCAGAGGTTTCTGTCTCAGAGGTTGATGCTGATAAATCTTTGTATTTGTTCAAGATGGAGTTTATTCGTTCTTTATTTAAAGAAGTATTAATTGCATTAGAAATAGAGGATTCTGGTCCTCTTGATACTAAAACTAAACGTTTAAATAAGGTTTTTAAATCTCCTGTAGTTATTCCAGAAGTGTTTCCTGTCCCTGATGCTATTTCTGAAGTAATTTCCAGGGAATGGAATAATTTGGGTAATTCATTTACTCCTTTTAAAACGTTTTAAGCAATTATATCCTGTGCCATCTGACAGATTAGAGTTTGGGACAAAATCCCTAAGGTTAATGGGGCTGTCTCTACTCCTGCTATATTTTTAGCGGATGTTGCTGCAGCTTTAACTTTTTGGTTAGAAGCTTTAGCGCAACAAGTAACAGATCATAATTTTATAGCATTATTATTATTCTATAACATGCTAATTATTTTATTTGTGATGCCATCTTTGATATCATTAGAGTTGATGTCAGGTATATGTCTCTAACTATTTTAGCTAGAAGAGCTTTATGGCTTAAAACTTGGAATGCTGATATGTCTTCTAAGTCAACTTTGCTATCCCTTTCTTTCCAGGGTAATAAATTATTCGGTTCTCAGTTGGATTCTTTTATCTCAACTGTTACTGGAAGGAAGGGAACTTTTTTACCACAGGATAAAAAATCTAAGGTAAATTTAGGTCTAATAATCGTTTTCGTTCCTTTCATCACAACAAGGAACAAAAGCCTGATCCTTCATCCTCCGGAGCGGTATCAGTTTGGAAACCATCTTCACTTTGGAATATATCCAAGCCTTATAGAAACCCACAGCCAGCTCCTAAGTCCCCATGAAGGTGCGGCCCTCATTCCAGCTCAGCTGGTATGGGGCAGTTTACGTTTTTTTCAAAGAAATTTGGATCAATTCCGTTCACAATCTCTGGTTTCAGAACATTGTTTCAGAAGGTTACAGAATTGGCTTCAAGTTAAGGCCTCCTGCAAAGAGATTTTTTTCTTTCCCGTGTCCCAGTAAACCCAGCAAAGGCTCAAGCATTTCTGAAATGTGTTTCAGATCTAGAGTTTGCTGGAGTAATTATGCCAGTTCCAGTTCTGGAACAGGGGCTGGGGTTTTATTCTATCTCTTCATTGTACCAAAGGTCGATTCCTTCAGACCAGTTCCGGATCTATCAATATTGAATCGTTATGTAAGGATACCAACATTCAAGATGGTAACTGTAAGGACTATCCTGCCTTTTGTTCAGCAAGGGCATTATATGTCTACAATAGATTTACAGGATGCATATCTGCATATTCCGATTCATCCAGATCACTTTTAGTTTCTGAGATTCTCTTTTCTAGACAAGCATTACCAGTTTTGTGGCTCTACCGTTTGGCCTAGCATCAGCTCCAATAATTTTTACAAAGGTTCTCGGTGCCCTTCTGTCTGTAATCAGAGAACAGGGTATTGGTATTTCCTTATTTGGACGATATCTTGGTACTTGCTCAGTCTTCACATTTAGCAGAATCTCATACGAATCGACTTGTGTTGTTTCTTCAAGATCATGGTTGGAGGATCAATTTACCAAAAAGTTCATTGATTCCTCAGACAAGGGTAACCTTTTTAGGTTTCCAGATAGATTCAGTGTCTATGACTCTGTCTTTGTCAGACAAGAGAAGTCTAACATTGATATCAGCTTGTCAAAACCTTCAGTCACAATCATTCCCTTTGGTAGCCTTATGCATGGAAATTTTAGGTCTTATGACTGCTGCATCGGACACGATCTCCTTTGCTCATTTTCACATGCGACCTCTTCAGCTCTGTATGCTGAACCAATGGTGCAGGGATTACACAAAGATGTCTCAATTAATATCTTTTAAACCGATTGTACGACACTCTCTGACGTGGTGGACAGATCACCATCGTTTAGTTCAGGGGGCTTCTTTTGTTCTTCCGACCTGGACTGTAATTTCAACAGATGCAAGTCTTACAGGTTGGGGAGCTGTGTGGGGGTCTCTGACGGCACAAGGGGTTTGGGAATCTCAGGAGGTGAGATTACCGATCAATATTTTGGAACTCCGTGCAATTTTCAGAGCTCTTCAGTCTTGGCCTCTTCTGAAGAGAGAGTCGTTCATTTGTTTTCAGACAGACAATGTCACAACTGTGGCATACATCAATCATCAAGGAGGGACTCACAGTCCTCTGGCTATGAAAGAAGTATCTCGAATTCTGGTTTGGGCGGAATCCAGCTCCTGTCTAATCTCTGCGGTTCATTTCCCAGGTATAGACAAGCGGGAAGCGGATTATCTCAGTCGTCAAACGTTGTATCCGGGCGAATGGTCTCTTCACCCAGAGGTATTTCTTCAGATTGTTCAAATGTGGGAACTTCCAGAAATAGATCTGATGGCTTCTCATCTAAACAAGAAACTTCCCAGGTATCTGTTCAGATCCCGGGATCCTCAGGCGGAGGCAGTGAATGCATTATCACTTCCTTGGAAGTATCATCCTGCCTATATCTCTCCGCCTCTAGTTCTTCTTCCAAGAGTAATCTCCAAGATTCTGAAGGAATGCTCGTTTGTTCTGCTGGTAGCTCCAGCATGGACGGATCTTTTTCGGATGGCCTCTTGCCAACCGTGGGCTCTTCCGTTAAGACCAAGCCTTCTGTTGCAAGGTCCTTTTTTTCCATCAGGATCTCAAATCTTTAAATTTAAGGGTATGGAGATTGAACGCTTGATTCTTGGTCAAAGAGGTTTCTCTGACTCTGTGATTAATACTATGTTACAGGCTTGTAAATCTGTATCTAGAGAGATATATTATAGAGTCTGGAAGACTTATATTTCTTGGTGTCTTCTCATCATTTTTCCTGGCATTCTTTTAGAATTCCGAGAATTTTTACAGTTTCTTCAGGATGGTTTAGATTAAGGTTTGTCCGCAAGTTCCTTGACAGGACAAATCTCTGCCCTTTCTGTTCTTTTTCACAGAAAGATTGCTAATCTTCCTGATATTCATTGTTTTGTACAAGACTTGGTTCGTATAAAACCTGTCATTCAGTCAATTTCTCCTCCTTGGAGTTTGAATTTGGTTCTGGGGGCTCTTCTAGCTCCTCCTTTTGAACCCATGCATTCTTTGGACATTAAACTTTTTTCTTGGAAAGTTTTGTTTCTTTTGGCCATCTCTTCTGCCAGAAGAGTCTCTGAATTATCTGCTCTTTCTTGTGAGTCTCCTTTTCTGATTTTTCATCAGGATAAGGCGGTGTTGCGAACTTCTTTTGAATTTTTACCTAAGGTTGTGTATTCTAACAACATTAGTAGAGAAATTGTGGTTCCTTCATTATGTCCTAATCCTAAGAATTCTAAGGAGAAATCATTGCATTCTTTGGATGTTGTTAGAGCTTTGAAATATTATGTTGAAGCTACTAAGTCTTTCCGAAAGACTTCTAGTCTATTTTTCATCTTTTCTGGTTCTAGAAAAGGCCAGAAAGCTTCTGCCATTTCTTTGGCATCTTGGTTGAAATCTTTAATTCATCATGCCTATGTCGAGTCGGGTAAAACTCCGCCTCAAAGGATTACAGCTCATTCTACTAGGTCAGTTTTTACTTCCTGGGCGTTTAGGAATGAAGCTTCGGTTGTTCAGATTTGCAAAGCAGCAATTTGGTTCCTCTTTGCATACTTTTACTAAATTCTACCATTTTGATGTGTTTTCTTCTTCTGAAGCAGTTTTTGGTAGAAAAGTACTTCAGGCAGCGGTTTCAGTTTGAATCTTCTGCTTATGTTTTCTTTAAACTTTATTTTGGGTGTGGATTATTTTCAGCAGGAATTGGCTGTCTTTATTTTATCCATCCCTCTCTAGTGACTCTTGCGTGGAAAGATCCACATCTTGGGTAGTCATTATCCCATACGTCACTAGCTCATGGACTCTTGCTAATTACATGAAAGAAAACATAATTTATGTAAGAACTTACCTGATAAATTCATTTCTTTCATATTAGCAAGAGTCCATGAAGCCCACCCTTTTTTGTGGTGGTTATGATTTTTTTGTATAAAGCACAATTATTCCAATTCCTTATTTTTTATGCTTTCGCACTTTTTTCTTATCACCCCACTTCTTGGCTATTCGTTAAACTGATTTGTGGGTGTGGTGAGGGGTGTATTTATAGGCATTTTAAGGTTTGGGAAACTTTGCCCCTCCTGGTAGGAATGTATATCCCATACGTCACTAGCTCATGGACTCTTGCTAATATGAAAGAAATGAATTTATCAGGTAAGTTCTTACATAAATTATGTTTTTTCTCCTACACCATCACTAATGAGGGATCATCTATAACATAACTATATTGGACTCTACCTAAGTATACGCTTGGAAATTCTACATCATATTTTCACTGAACCTGGGATTACAAATTACACTCAATTGATAGGAACAATTTGTGACTTCTCACCACACCACGGCCAAGACCCCGCTGGGCGCTTAGTGCCCCATTTGTGTACCAAGATGGTGTAGTACTGCTTTAGTGGTACTTTCTTTAGTGGTACTTTTTTCACACATATATATATATATATATATATATATATATATATATATATATATATATATATATATATATATATATATATATATATATATATATATATATATATATATATATATATATATATATATATATATATATATATACAGTGAAAACTGTCTAAGACGGACTCTGTATAACACGGAAACCTGTCCATGACGGAAATATTCCACAGTCCCAGCGCTTAGTGTTATACTTACATTGTTTAATTACCTGGATAAGCTGTAACCTGTCCAACGTGGAAATGGCATGCAGTCCCAGTGTTAAGTGCATATACTGTACATTATGTTCAGCTACCTGGATGAGCCGGAAAATGTAATGCGGAAGGGGTGTGGCATCGCTGGAACGTAAGTGGTGTGGGAGCGCTGAAACTACGGAACAGACGCTGAAATGGAAGTGGTGTGGGAAGGACGCTGAAACGGAAGGGGTGTGGGAACGGACGCTGAAACCGAAGAGGTGTGGGACACAGAATGGCTCCTAGAAAGTGCAAAACTTTTACTCTTGCTGCAAAAGTGAAAGGGATTGAGGCCTACACAAAAGATAAGATATAAAACAATGCATTAAGAAATGTAAGTGCGGCAAAATGCAAATTTATAAAGCTATCAAAAATAAAGAGAAAATAAAGAGAAAATCATGTAAGAATGGTTAGCTGGCAATGGCGAAGTAAAGAGGAAAGCGAAGACAGTAATTGATGCAACAATTAATCTTTTAATACTGTACTGTGTTTGTATACAATTGATATTTTCTCACACATTTAATGTGTTAGAAAAAAATAAGTAAACCCAGATAAAAAATAAATAAAAAAACTGTTGTAATGATTAAGCAGAAAAACTGTACTGTCTTTGTTACTTGCAAAACAAAAAATTGATTCTGATTTGGGATGCACTGATACTGATGTGGTATGGTGCTGATCCTGAGCATTTGCGCCCAACTGCTCCGATACTGGAACTGACAGTCAGAGGGAGACCTGCAGTGCCACAAGGGAACATGGAAATGGCTTCCCAGCCAATCAGGAAGCTGGGTAGCAGGTCATTACCTGGCACCTGACTTTCTGATTGGCCAGGAAACTAGTCCCACGCTCCCTTGCGGCAGTGTAGGTCAGACTGGCTTCATGATCAATACAGTAAAATAATTCTGCCATTTTGGATTTTGCTCATGTCAAAAGACGCTCCATCAGTCACTAACTGTATAAGGCGGAAACCTGTCCAAGATGTAAAATTCTGTTGTCCGATGCCATTCCGTCTTAAGCAGGTTTCACTGTGTGTGTATGTATGTGTGTATATATATATATATATATATATATATATATATATATATGTACAGGGAGTGCAGAATTATTAGGCAAGTTTTATTTTTGAGGATTAATTTTATTATTGAACAACAACAATGTTCTCAATGAACCCAAAAAACACATTAATATCAAAGCTGAATAGTTTTGGAAGTAGTTTTTAGTTTATTTTTAGTTATAGCTATTTTAGGGGGATATCTGTGTGTGCAGGTGACTATTACTGTGCATAATTATTAGGCAACTTAACAAAAAACAAATATATACCCATTTCAATTATTTATTTTTACCAGTGAAACCAATATAACATCTCAACATTCACAAATATACATTTCTGACATTCAAAAACAAAACAAAAACAAATCAGTGACCAATATAACCACCTTTCTTTGCAAAGACACTCAAAAGCCTGCCATCCATGGATTCTGTCAGTGTTTTGATCTGTTTACCATCAACATTGCGTGCAGCAGCAACCACAGCCTCCCAGACACTGTTCAGAGAGGTGTACTGTTTTCCCTCCTTGTAAATCTCACATTTGATGATGGACCACAGGTTCTCAATGGGGTTCAGATCAGGTGAACAAGGAGGCCATGTCATTAGATTTTCTTCTTTTATACCCTTTCTTGCCAGCCACGCTGTGGAGTACTTGGACGCGTGTGATGGAGCATTGTCCTGCATGAAAATCATGTTTTTCTTGAAGGATGCAGACTTCTTCCTGTACCACTGCTTGAAGAAGGTGTCTTCCAGAAACTGGCAGTAGATTTGAGTTGAGCTTGACTCCATCCTCAACCCGAAAAGGCCCCACAAGCTCATCTTTGATGATACCAGCCCAAACCAGTACTCCACCTCCACCTTGCTGGCGTCTGAGTCGGACTGGAGCTCTCTGCCCTTTACCAATCCAGCCACGGGCCCATCCATCTGGCCCATCAAGACTCACTCTCATTTCATCAGTCCATAAAACCTTAGAAAAATCAGTCTTGAGATATTTCTTGGCCCAGTCTTGACGTTTCAGCTTGTGTGTCTTGTTCAGTGGTGGTCGTCTTTCAGCCTTTCTTACCTTGGCCATGTCTCTGAGTATTGCACACCTTGTGCTTTTGGGCACTCCAGTGATGTTGCAGCTCTGAAATATGGCCAAACTGGTGGCAAGTGGCATCTTGGCAGCTGCACGCTTGACTTTTCTCAGTTCATGGGCAGTTATTTTGTGCCTTAGTTTTTCACACGCTTCTTGCGACCCTGTTGACTATTTTGAATGAAATGCTTGATTGATGATCACGCTTCAGAAGCTTTGCAATTTTAAGAGTGCTGCTTCCCTCTGCAAGATGTATCACTATTTTTGACTTTTCTGAGCCTGTCAAGTCCTTCTTTTGACCCATTTTGCCAAACGAAAGGAAGTTGCCTAATAATTATGCACACCTGATATAGGGTGTTGATGTCATTAGACCACACCCCTTCTCATTACAGAGATGCACATCACCTAATATGCTTAATTGGTAGTAGGCTTTCGAGCCTATACAGCTTGGAGTAAGACAACATGCATAAAGAGGATGATGTGGTCAAAATACTCATTTGCCTAATAATTCTGCACTCCCTGTATATAGTGTATGTGTGTGTGTGTGTGTGTATATATATATATATATATATATATATATATATATATATATATATATATATATATATATATATATATATATATATATATATATAGTGTATGTGTGTGTGTATATATATATATATATATATATATATATATATATATATAGTATGTATAGCTTTTAATCGCATATTATTATCAAGATTGTCTACTGTCACATCTTACCAATCTTTTTGTATGTCGATAAACATGGATCCATGTTAATGTACTATTTGAATATTCCACATAGGTACCTTTGCATATTATTTATTGTTTTAATTATTGTTTTAACTGTCAACATTTATTGTCATTAATAAATACATGTGTACTACCTATTCACATCCTAGCCCACTTCTAGTTGAGTCGCTCAGGCTGCATCCATATATTCTTAAAGTAATTAAAGTACATATTATTATATTTTGTCTCTATCCCAACTTGTTTTATTTCCCTTTTTAAAGGAAATTGTAATATTTTTATTTCGGAGAAGTTATATCGTATCCGGGGTTCATATACCGTTTTCAAGAGCAGATTCTGTTTAACCAAAAAAAAAATGCTTCACTCACATTTTTATTTGCACTTTGTTACTCCTGGGTTAAATGTAAGTTACTGATCAAGACGATAAACTCATCACTGTTTCTGAACGACTTTGACCTCAGTGTCAAGACATGGAAAGTGTAATTGTTGGTTCTTAAAAAAGCGTTTTATGTTTTGCATAAAGTCAACTGCTACTTGTGATTTTCATAGGATAGTGTGAAGTGTCACTGCTTCCTCGACTCCCCTTATATGCTCTAGAACCCCCCCACACACACACTTTAAAAAACACTGGTTTACATTGTATCAGGTCTTTGTCGAAAGAGAGAAACTGTGAGAGACTGTTTATGAGGGCATGAAATGGTTGTTAAAATAAAAACAAAGGAATTTATTTTAAAAATTAACCTTGGAGACCTCGATAAGACATAAAAAGCTAATGTGTTATGGTGAAGGGATGTGGTATAGTAGTTTCAATTTTAAATATGGAGAAGTGTGAGAGGGAAAGTTTAATATATGTTGATAATATATATATGTTTATTTTGTAGGGTCAAGCTACAGACATCGCTATTCAAGCTGAGGAAATCTTGACTCTAAAGAAACAAATTAATGGACTTTATGCTAAACACACACGGCAACCGCTGTCTTTGATAGGTGAGCACATCTTTAGTCACCCCCCATAAACCCTACATCCTAATGTGTAATTTATTTAATATGCAGCATAGCATTATTGCATTACTATATCTGCTTATATTGATCTTAAAGGGATAGGAAAGTCAAAATTAAACTTGCATGATTCAGATCGAGCATGTCATTTTAAGACACTTTTAAATTCACTTCTATTTTCAAATGTGCTTTGTTCCCTTGTTAAAAAATGAATACACACATATCATACACTAGTGGGAGCTGCTGCTAATTGGTGCCTGCACACATTTGTCTCTTGTAATTGGCTAAATAGATATTTTTAGCTTCCTGTCAGTAGTGCAATGCTGTCCCTTCAGCAATGGATAACAAGAGAATGAAGAAAATTTGATAATACAATTATAAACAGCTTTCCAATGTAATTCTATGTTCTATCTGAATCATAAAAGAAAAGTTTGGGGTTTACTATCCCTTTAAAGGAAAATTATTTTTTTTATTTTCTGATTCAGACCGAGCATACAATTTTAAACAACTTTCCCATTTGCTATGTTGTCTTTGTATACTTTGTTTAAAAGCATATATAGGTAGGGTGGGGAGCAGTAACACACTTCTGGGAGCTAGCTGGGGATTGGTGGCTGCACACACATCCCTCTTGTCATTGGCTCACCAGATATGTTCATCTAACTCCTAGTACTGCATTACTACTTCTTCAAAAAAAATACCAATAGAATTAAAGGGACACTGAACCCATTTTTTTTTCTTTCATGATTCAGATAGAGCATGCAATTTTAAGCAACTTTCTAATTTACTCCTATTATCAATTTTTCTTCGTTCTCTTGCTATCTTTATTTGAAAAAGAAGGCATCTAAGCTAAGGAGCCAGCCAATTTGTGGTTCAGAACCATGGACAGCACTTGTTTATTGGTGCTGTCCAATCAGCAAGGACAACCCCTGCTGTTCACCAAAAATGGGCCGGCATCTAAACTTATATTCTTGCTTTTCACATAAAAATACCAAGAGAATAAAGAAAATTTGATAATAGGAGTAAATTAGAAAGTTGCTTAAAATTGCATGCTCTATCTGAATCACAAAATAAATAAATTGGGTTCAGTGTCCCTTTAATCAAATTAGATAATAGAAGTAAATTGGAAAGGTGTTTAAAAAAAAATGTATGTTCTATCTGAATCACCAAGGTTTTTTTTTATTTTTTATGTCCCTTTAATCAATCATATTTACAAACAAAAAACAGGTATTATCAGAATTTTTTTCTTAACATTTTGCACAATTTACATAGAAAAACAGCAGACACAGCAAGTCTGCCCATATTTCCTATAAAGTGTAAACTTAAGTTTGTAGGATATCCTTATCCCTGGCTTTCTTGATGTTCCTCGCAGTGTTTGGCTTTAATTGCCATTAAACTCTAAATACATTTTATAAGCATAGTATTAGGGTTATTCCCCACCTCCCTTTAGTCATAGGTGCCTCCATGTTGAAAGCTAACTTTCACTGCGTTCTATTACTTGTGATTGCATATGTTCAGAAATTCTCCTCCGATATGTGTAGTGAAACATATGTACATACAGGGCTAGATTTATTAAGATCATTTGCAGCTTTTTGGGCTGTGTAGAGCATGTTTGCATGAGCGAGCCTGCTGCCAAATATTTGAGAAGCAGAAACTGCTTTTTTTTCCTTTCTGCCACCTCAGAGGTGGCGAGATCAACCCCCGGACACTCTCTAGTTTGGGGATGATTGACATGCCCTGCTCCAGTGCAATTTATTGCTGGGGGTGGCATTGCGGAAGAAACCTCTTGTGCAATGTTACATTTTGCAGTGCGGTACAACATCACAAGTGGCAATTGCAGGAGGTTCACTACTTGCGATCCTGTCCGCCTGCAGGCATGGTAAATTTTGTCTATAAGGGAGGTGAATGGAATGTGCTCATTGTTTAATGTCCATTTAACCAGCTCTGCTGGAAGTTTATTCCGTGAATCAACCACACTTGGCCTATTCATTAATGTTTGTGTAATATGCATGTGCACGGATGTGACTGGCTTATTTGTATGTGTGATAGAAGATAGACACTAAGAGAATAATTTTAGTTGTTCAAAGGGGCATGAAAGTCAAAATTAAACTTTCAGTAGTAAGAAACAGTCAAGTCCAACATAAACTTTCATGATTTAAATTGTGCATGTAACAACTTTTCAATTTACTTTTATCACCAATTTTGCTTTGTTCTATTGGTTTTCTTAGTTGAAAGCTAAACCTTGTTAGGCTCATATGCTAATTTCTTAGACCTTGAAGTCCGCCTCTAATATGAATGCATTTTGACAGTTTTTCACCACTAGAGGGCGTTATTTCATGTGTGTCATAAAGATAACATTGAGCTCATGCACGTAAAGTTACCTAGGAGTCAGCACTAATTGGCTAAAATGCAAGTCTGGCAAAAGAACTGAAATAAGGGGGCAGTCTGCAGAGGCTTAGATACAAGGTAATTACAGAGGTAAAAAGTGTATTAATATAACAGTGTTGGTTATGCAAAACTAGGGAATGGGTAATAAAGGATAATCTATCTTTTTAAACAACAAAAATTCTAGTGTTGACTGTCCCTTTAAAATAAAGCCTTCTATTTTAAATTAAATTGCTTCTATTATCAAATGTATCTCTTTGAATCCTTTGTGGGAACTCAAACGCAACTGCCATATAGTGCTTAAAGGGACATTAGAGTTTGAGACAATAATATAAAATGTTTAAAGGACCACTCAGTACATTAGCATTGCATAACTAACAGGTGCATAATAAAAATACAATGCAATAACACTCTTAATTTCAACTAAACAGTAGATTTATTTTCACCCCATTTGCTGGCCCCTGTATCGTGACAGCCATCAGCCAATCACAGACTAGTATACGTATACCCTATGAACTTGTGCACATGCTCAGCAGGAAATGTTGCTTTAAAAAGTATGTGTATAAAAACAATGTGCACAATTTGTTAATAGAAGTAAATTGCTCTGTCTGAATCATAAAAGTTTCATTTTGACCTGAGTGTCCCTTTTTAATTATGTGTAGTAAAAAAACTGCAATTTGTTTATATAAATATTCTTGAAATACAAATTACACTTGTAACAAATAGTGATCATTCTACATTTGCCAAACTTTAAATTAGAATGAAGAGAAAGACAAGGGGCGCCTCATAGTGTAATATGTAATTACATATGTTGTGAATATCAGAATAAATGGAAACTACTAACAAGAATAGTGGCATCTTAAACCAATAATATGCTATCAGGCAGACTGACGTTTAAGCAGCAGTCAGTACACTGTGGGTCTCCGTGTGTTTAACTTTAAATTAATTTTATGTTTGGTGTAAAGAAGTATATATCTCTCCTACAAAATGTATCATTTACTCTTGTATTCCTTCAACCAGAATCTGTGATGGAGCGTGATCGCTATATGAGTCCAACAGAAGCCCAGGAATTCGGACTCCTAGATAAAGTCCTGGTGCACCCCCCACAGGATGGAGATGATGAGCCGGAGCTAGTTAGAAAGCAGGACTCACAGCCGCTGCCAACTGAGCCATAGTGCAGCCACAGAGGCTGATCATGTTAAATCATTCACTCAGCAAACTCCTCCTGAGGAAGCATATTTATGGAGCTGCCAGGCAGCGCATTCATTTCCCACAGAGTAAAGGGTTAATAGTCCTCTTACTTCCTGAACTGGAAGCACACAGGGAAGTATACTGTCATCAAAGGCACAGAGCAATGTAAACATTTTTACTTCCCGTGCTTTTATTGCTTCATTTAAGAACTTGTGTTCATAGCTGTACACCATTTGGGACATATTTCGTTTTCTTACCAGAAGCGGTTTAGATCTTTTAAAGACTTTTGTATTACTGGTATCTAGGTGGTCATGAGAAATTAGATCTTCTTTCTCCGAAGAGATTAACAAGAAATATATTCTGTTTTACGATCGTAGTTAAAGTGTTTTGTTTTGTTTTCCCCATAAAGATTTTAGTCTAAATGAAAGATTTGGTATAAGGACACTTACAGTATTGCAAAGCCAGATTACATAAAAAAATAATTGCTATATTTAAACATCAGCAAAATTGCATCTGGGACAAAAATAAACCTAAATATTCGACTAGGCAGCAGTGAGGTATTGCAATCCAAGGAACCCACTAACAGCCTATGAAAAGCCATACATAAGTACAGTAGAGTAAATGATTGCTTATAATTAGGATTAACCTTGCTGACATAGATAGATCTTTCCTGTTGTGATGTATCAAGGACTGGAATTCCGTACATCCTAAACTGCAAGAAAATAACAACCCACATTATTCATTTTTTAGTAAAGTTCTTTGGTTACTATGCTACCCCCTACTGGAGAGAATAAGCATTATTTTCTATGGTAGATATAACAGTATTTACATGTGTAAGGGAGTATCCATCATTGGACAGGACATGTATTTTACTCTGTGGCTTGTTAGTAATCAAACTATTTTCTCTTGTAAGGTGTATCCAGTCCACGGGTTCATCCATTACGTGTGGGATATTCTCCTTCCCAACAGGAAGTTGCAAGAGGACACCCACAGCAGAGCTGTCTATATAGCTCCTCCCCTAACCCCCACCTCCAGTCATTCTCTTGCAACTCTCGACAAGATAGGAAGTATCAAGAGATATGTGGTGACTTAGTGTAGTGTTTCCTTCAATCAAAAGTTTGTTATTTTTAAACGGTACCGGCATTGTACTGTTTTACTCTCAGGCAGAAATTAGAAGAAGAATTCTGCCTGGAGGTTGATGATCTTAGCGGTTTGTAACTAAGGTCCATTGCTGTTCTCACACATAACAAGAGTATGGGAAAACTTCAGTTGGGGGAACGGTCTGCAGATTACCTGCTTTGAGGTATGTTCAGTATTTTTATTTCTAGAGAGATGAATAAGTTCTAGAAAATGCTGACAGAGCCTTGTGTATTTGAGGTAAGCTAGATGCAGTGATTTAACAACGACTGGGATCATGCTTACAAAACAGGGTAATACTCATGTTAATACTCATATTACTTGGTGACAAAACGTTTACTTGTTTCAGAAATAGAACGTTTTTTTCTCTGAGGGAGATAAATCTTTATTTGGGGCCTAGTTTTCCACATGGCTAGTCAGAAACTCCTAGGAGTATTTTCTTAAGGCCCCTCTGACATCCAGTACATGGTGGGAGGGGCCTATTTTCACGCTCTAGATGCGCAGTTTTCCTTCAGACTGAGACATCCAGCTTCCCTAGAGGAGTCCTCTGGCATCTGAGGACCATTTTAAAGGGTTTTATTCTTCCCTAAATCGTATTTGAGGGCAGGTAGGAGCCAGCAGAGCTGTGGCAAGGTGCTCAACTGTCTTTTACCGGTGGTTGACGTTTTTTAGATCCGGTTTGGGGGCTAAGGGGTTAATCATCCATTTGCAAGTGGGTGCAATGTTGCTTTAGTCCCTTACACACACTGTAAAAATTTCGAAGACGTTACTATATTTTTACACTGTTTTGCAGTTTAAGTGCTAGTTTTTTTCTCTTAAAGGCACAGTAACGTTTTTGTTTAATTGCTGTTTCACCTTTATTAAAGTGTTTTCCAAGCTTGCTTGTCTCATTACTAGTCTGTTAAACATGTCTGACATAGAGGAAACTCCTTGTTCAATATGTTTGGAAGCCATTGTGGAACCCCCTCTTAGAATGTGTACCAAATGTACTGAAATTTCTATAAACTATAAAGACCATATTATGGCGCTTAAAGATTTATCTCCAGAGGATTCTCTGACTGAAAAAAGGGATATTATGCCATCTAGCTCTCCCCACGTGTCAGAGCCTATAACTCCCGCTCAAGTGACGCCAAGTACATCTAGCGCGCCTAATTCTTTTACCTTACAGGACATGGCGGCAGTTATGAATGCTACCCTTTCAGAGGTTTTGTCCAAACTGCCAGGGTTACAAAGAAAGCGAGACAGCTCTGGGGCTAGAACTAATACAGAGCTTTCTGACGCTTTAATACCTGTGTCCGATATACCCTCACAATACTCAGAAGCCGAGGCAGGAGAGCTTCTATCTGTGGGTGACATTTCAGAATCAGGGAAGGCGTTGCTTCAGTCTGATTCTGAAATAACAGCGTTTAAATTTAAACTCGAACACCTCCGCTTATTGCTTAGGGAGGTTTTAACGACTGTGAACCCATTGTAGTTCCAGAGAAATTGTGTAAGATGGACATATACTTTGCAGTGCCTGTTTACACTGATGTTTTTCCAGTCCCTAAGAGGTTTTCGGAAATTATTACTAAGGAATGGGATAGACCAGGTGTGCCGTTCTCTCCCCCTCCTGCTTTTAAGAAGATGTTTCCCATAGATGCCGCCATACGGGACTCGTGACAGACGGTCCCTAAGGTGGAGGGAGCAGTCTCCACCCTAGCTAAGCGTACAACTATCCCCGTTGAGGACAGTTGTGCTTTCCTAGATCCTATGGATAAAAAATTGGAGGGTCTCCTTAAGAAAATTTTTATACATCAAGGTTTTATTCTCCAGCCTCTTGCATGCATTGCCCCAGTTACTTCTGCAGCAGCTTTTTGGTTCGAGTCTCTGGAGGAGGCTCTACAGGTGGAGACCCCGTTAGATGATATTTTAGACAGGATTAAAGCTCTTAAGTTAGCTAATTCCTTTATTTTTGACGCCGTTTCTCATTTAACCAAGCTAATGGCTAAGAATTCAGGTTTTGCCATTCTGGCGCGTTGGGCGCTATGGCTTAAGTCCTGGTCAGCAGACGTTACTTCAAAGTCTAAGCTTCTTAACATCCCCTTCAAAGGACAGACCCTATTCGGGCCCGGCCTGAAGGAGATAATCTCTGATATTACCGGAGGAATAGGTCACGCCCTTCCTCAGGATAGGTCCAATAAATTAAGGACCAAACGGAATAATTTTCGTTCCTTTCGAAACTTCAAGAGTGGCGCAGCTTCAGCTTCCTCTAATGCAAAACAAGAGGGAAATTTCGCCCAGTCCAAACCAGTCTGGAGACCTAACCAGACTTGGAACAAGGGGAAGCAGGCCAAAAAACCTGCTGCTGCCTCTAAGACAGCATGAAGGAGTAGCCCCCGATCCGGGACCGGATCTAGTCGGGGGCAGACTCTCTCTCTTCGCCCAGGCTTGGGCAAGAGACGTCCAGGATCCCTGGGCACTAGAGATTGTTTCCCAGGGATATCTTCTGGAATTCAAAGTTTCATCTCCAAAGGGGAGATTTCATCTCTCACAATTATCTGCAAATCAGATAAAGAGAGAGGCATTCTTACGTTGCGTTCAAGACCTACTGGTTATGGGAGTGATCCACCCAGTTCCAAGGGAGGAACAGGGACAGGGTTTCTATTCAAACCTGTTTATAGTTCCCAAAAAAGAGGGAACTTTCAGACCAATCTTGGATCTCAAGATCCTAAACAAATTTCTCAGGGTCCCATCCATTGTTTCCTGTAAGACCAGTTTTGTGTGCGACCTAGCAGTGAAACAGTTAATCAAGTAACCACACCCTGCAATTAGCAAACATTTCACAATGCAGACTGGAAGGTATGGTTCTCTTATTAACTGTTTCACTGCTGGGCCGCACACAAAACTGGCCTTAGAGGGAACACTGGTCCCAACCTTCAAGATGGAGACAATCAGAATCATCCTTCCTATGATCCAGGAGTGTCAATATATGACTACCGTGGACTTAAAGGCTGCTTATCTCCACATTCCGATTTACAGAGAGCATCATCAGTTCCTCAGGTTCGCCTTCCTAGACAGGCATTACCAGTTTGTGGCTCTTCCCTTCGGGTTAGCCACGGCGCCAAGAATCTTTACGAAGGTTCTAGGGTCCCTTCTGGCGGTTCTAAGGCCGCGGGGCATAGCGGTGGCGTCTTACTTAGACGACATTCTAATCCAGGCGTCGACTTTTCAAATTGCCAAGTCCCATACGGACATTGTTCTGGCCTTTCTGAGGTCTCACGGGTGGAAAGTGAACAGAGAAAAGAGTTCTCTTTCTCCTCTCACAAGAGTTTCCTTCCTAGGAACTCTGATAGATTCAGTAGAAATGAAAAATTTTCTGACAGAGGTCAGGATATCAAAGCTTCTAACTTCCTGCCGTGCTCTTCATTCCACTTCTCGGCCGTCAGTGGCGCAGTGTATGGAAATGATCGGCCTAATGGTAGCGGCAATGGACATAGTTCCGTTTGACCGCCTACATCTCAGACCACTGCAACTTTGCATGCTCAATCAGTGGAATGGGGACTACACAGATTTGTCTCCTCTGCTAAATCTGGATCAAGAGACCAGGGATTCTCTTCTCTGGTGGCTATCTCGGGTCCATCTGTCCAGGGGAATGAGTTCCTGCAGGCCAGAGTGGACTATAGTGACGACAGATGCCAGCCTTCTGGACTGGGGCGCAGTCTGGAATTCCCTAAAGGCTCAGGGTTCGTGGACTCAGGAGGAGGCCCTCCTTCCGATAAACATTCTGGAGCTAAGAGCAATATTCAATGCTCTTCAGGCTTGGCCTCAACTAACTGCGGCCAGATTCATCAGATTTCAGTCGGACAATATCACGACTGTAGCCTATATCAACCATCAGGGGGAACAAGGAGTCCCCTGGCAATGATGGAGGTTTCCAAGGTAATTCTATGGGCAGAGGTTCACTCTTGCCATCTCTCAGCTATCCATATCCCAGGAGTAGAGAACTGGGAGGCAGACTTTCTAAGTCGGCAGATTTTTCATCCGGTGGAGTGGGAGCTCCATCCGGAGGTATTTGCCCAACTGATTCAACTATGGGGCAAACCAGAACTGGATCTGATGGCGTCTCGTCAGAACGCCAAACTTCCTTGTTACGGGTCCAGGTCAAGGGATCCCCAGGCAACGCTGATAGATGCTCTAGCAGTGCCCTGGTCCTTCAGCCTGGCTTATGTCTTTCCACCATTTCCTCTCCTCCCTCGTCTGATTGCCAAGATCAATCAGGAGAGAGCTTCAGTGATTTTGATAGCACCTGCGTGGCCACGCAGGACTTGGTATGCAGATCTGATGGACATGTCATCCTTTCCTCCGTGGACTCTGCCGCTGAGGCAGGACCTTCTACTCCAAGGTCCATTCAAACATCCAAATCTAGTTTCTCTGCGTCTGACTGCTTGGAGATTGAACGCTTGATTTTATCAAAACGTGGTTTCTCCGAGTCGGTTATTGATACCTTGATTCAGGCTCGAAAGCCTGTCACCAGGAAAATCTATCATAAGATATGGTGTAAATATCTTCATTGGTGTGTATCCAAGGGTTACTCGTGGAGTAAAGTCAGGATTCCTAGGATACTATCCTTTCTCCAAGAAGGATTGGAAAAGGGATTATCGGCTAGTTCCTTAAAGGGACAGATTTCTTCTCTGTCTATTCTTTAGCACAAGCGTCTGGCTGATGTTCCAGACGTTCAGGCGTTTTGTCAGGCTTTGGTTAGAATCAGGCCTGTGTTTAAACCTGTTGCTCCGCTATGGAGTTTAAATTTAGTTCTTAAAGTTCTTCAAGGGGTTCCGTTTGAACCCTTGCATTCCATAGATATCTAGCTTTTATCTTGGAAAGTTATGTTTTTAGTAGCTATTTCTTTGGCTCGAAGAGTTTTAGAGTTATCTGCCTTACAGTATGATTCCCCTTATCTGATCTTCCATGCAGATAAGGTAGTTTTACGTACCAAACCTGGGTTTCTTCCTAAGGTAGTATCTAATAGGAATATCAATCAGGAAATTGTTGTTCCGTCTCTGTGTCCTAATCCTTCTTCAAAGAAGGAACGTCTGTTACACAATCTTGACGTGGTTCGTGCTTTAAAGTTTTATTTGCAAGCTACTAAGGATTTTCGTCAAACATCTGCATTGTTTGTTGTCTACTCTGGAAAGAGGAGAGGCCAAAAGGCTTCGGCAACTTCTCTTTCTTTTTGGCTGAGAAGCATAATCCGTTTAGCTTATGAGACTGCTGGCCAGCAGCCTCTTGAAAGAATTACAGCTCATTCTACTAGAGCGGTAGCTTCCACATGGGCTAAACATGAGGCCTCCGTTGAGCAGATTTGTAAGGCGGCGACTTGGTCTTCTCTATTTTTGGGAGAAAGGTCTTACAGGCAGTGGTGCCTTCCGTTTAAGTGCCTGCCTTGTCCCTCCCTTCATCTGTGTCCTAAAGCTTTGGTATTGGTATCCCACAAGTAATGGATGAACCCGTGGACTGGATACACCTTACAAGAGAAAACAAAATTTATGCTTACCTGATAAATTTCTTTCTCTTGTGGTGTATCCAGTCCACGGCCCGCCCTGTCACTTTAAGGCAGGTGTTTTTATTTTTAAAACTACAGTCACCACTGCACCCTATAGTTTCTTACTTGTCTTCGGTCGAATGACTGGAGGTGGGGGTTAGGGGAGGAGCTATATAGACAGCTCTGCTGTGGGTGTCCTCTTGCAACTTCCTGTTGGGAAGGAGAATATCCCACAAGTAATGGATGAACCCGTGGACTGGATACACCACAAGAGAAAGAAATTTATCAGGTAAGCATAAATTTAGTTTTTTCATACAGTAGTTATGGCTCCTTATTAAACATATGGCATACAGTGTATAGAATATCTAATTAGTAGCCTCTATGGAAATCAAGTGTATTTTATGATGCTAAGGATTCTACTGAAAATAAAGATATGTCTTTATGACATAAATTTAACAGGCCTATCAGTAAAGGGTTCACCACTGTAGTGATGGAAGAATTTAGCAACAACTAAAATAAAACCGTTTTTATGTTGTGTTGATTAAAGGGACATTATAAGCTAAAAATATATATATAATATACATAAAAAAATACACAATTTAAACATGTTAAATATGTTTTTGCATGAAGGGTCAAAGGGACATGATACTCAAATATTGTTAAAAATATATTACAATGCTTTGCAGTTAAAAAAAAAAAAAGATCATGTGCTGAATATACCAGCTTTTCTTTGTAGATGTTGTCCTCTTTAGCCATTGGTCAGAAGAGTCCCAGAACTAGTTTATACTCCCTCCCTGATAGATTCACTTAAAACTTGCCTTTACTACCCAATTCCCCAGCTTTGCACAACCAACATTGTTATATTAATGTACTTTAAAACATTTAAACCTCTAAATTCTGCCTGTTTCTAAGCTATAGACAGCGTCTTATCATGATTTGTATTTGCTTTTCACAACAGAAGACTACTAGTTCATGTGGGCCATATAGACAACATCATGTTCACCCCTGAGGAGTTGTTAGGACAACACAGTACTAAATGCAAGTCAATAGATAATGAATAGTTACAGTCATGTGATCAGGGGGCTGTCAGAAGATGCTTAGATACAAGGTAATCACAGAGGTAAAAATTATATTAATATAACTGTGTTGCTTATGCAAAACTGGGGAATGGATAATAAAGGGATTATCTATCTTTTAAAACAATAACAATTCTATTGTAGACTGTCCTTTTAAGTAAAAGCTGAGTGTAGAATAAATCCAAAATGTGTTTGTTTTTTGTTTTTTACCATAGGAACATTTTTGTTTAAAAAAAAAAAAAGAAAGTCTAATACATTTTATTTTAGATGTAGAAAATATAATTTTTGTATCCTTTAAAGGGATTGTGGAAGTGAAACTGCAGCTTTTATTTTGCTTGGGTGTGCTGAGCATATCTAAATAGGCATTCAAATTCAGTACTTATAGAGCCAAAGGTGTGTTGTATCAAGTTAGAAAGCACACTAATTAAACGGACATTAAACACAATGCATTTCATGCACCTTACCATAAAAATGGGTGCTGCAATTTTGGAGCCTAGGTTACACTGCTGGCATCTGAAGGAGAATTGCTGCACATGTGCAAGTACAGCTGAGCACTGTAATTCAGTAAAAGCTAGAATTTAATTTGGTGAGAATTTGTTAACACCCTCTGCTGAACCTTTTTTTTTTTTATAAACTAAAAACTCAAGGTTTCCTCCCATCTCTTAGGTCATGCAGGGATCTAAGTTTTCTGGTGTACTAGTATTCCAATTCAACAGTATAGAACATCAAGAGATAAAGGGGGAAAAGGGTGGCTCACATACTATAGTCATTTTATAAAATACATTTTTAAGTTCAGATTCTAGACTCCAGTTAGTCCATTACAGGTAGCCTTTGTTTCCAAATCTGGACGTGAAAGTTTATTTTCCCAAATTCTAAGAAGGACAACACTTTTAAAGGCTTTTAAAACATTTATTTAGTTTGCATCAGGTTTGCAATACAGCTCTTATAACCTATTCTGTTATATATCATGGTTATCATTCAGTTGCTTAAATTAACCCTTGATACACCATGAGCGACTTTTATAAACCTATCTATAACTAACTAGATGTCATAATACCTCAAGTAAGTTCTTCTTATGAAATTAAACACTTACACATTAGCACAGTATTCTTTTAAGATTTGTAAGCTGTAGTCCTTGCAACTTCAGGCAGATGCCTTCAAAGCAGAGACAAACGATCTGCTGAATAAATGGATTGGAGGAAGTGGCCACTGTTTTTGTAATGTTTGTTACAAAAAAAAAAACAACTTAAATAAGTAATTAAGCACTCCTACTTAGACTACATAGCACAATCTTTATAGTTTGAACTTTGACTGTCTCACAAGAAGGTCTCTGCCACAATCCTTTTATTAAAGATCTTATTAAAAAAAAAAAAAAAAAAAAAAGAGCTAATGGCCTGCGTGCATTTTTACAGGAAGATGGGCAAAATTCATGTATTATCTTTACATCCTCATCAAGGAAATATTTTAATCCTTGAATACGAAACAAACTGTGTTTATGTACTATTGCACAATATCCCTCCACAACCAAGATCTGATCTAAACCAAAATCTTTCCTGCACGAGTCCAGTCAGACCACTTAGGATTCATGCAATATAAATATGGGCATCTGACCCTTTACAATAGATCTGATCCATCATTGGGCACCAGTCTCCACTTTTTATCATGAACACAGAAAGCTCCTTCAGTAGGGGAAAAAGGGACTTTTTTCTTAAATGGAAAGAGTCCACAGCTGCATTCATTACTTTTGGGAAAAAGAACCTGGCCACCAGGAGGAGGCAAAGACACCCCAGCCAAAGGCTAAATACTCCTCCCACTCCCCTCATCCCCCAGTCATTCTTTGCCTTTCGTCCCAGGAGGTTGGCAGAGAAGTGTCAGAATTAGTTTTTTTGTCTCTTATGGAGGGTAGTACTCTTCGGTATGGGACAGGAGTTTTAAGCAGTCCTGTCAGTCTCTCAGTGAGGGCTTGGATGGAAGTTAGAGTCTGGAGATGCAGGGAGAGTCTTTCTGCAAAACCATCCCGACTCGTATTAACAGCTCCTCAAGCAATCGGCGTTGTCAAACTGCGCTCCGCTGCCTGCTTTCTTCTCTCAAGTCTATGGCAGAGGCGATGCCACTATTTGTCACACTTAAAAGGCCGTGTTCCACGGCTTAGATTCCGTTAAGATCGTTTCATTGACAATAAAGTAAAATGTACTGTGAGAGAGGCTACCACACCTTTGCTAAACTATAAAAAAAAAAAAAAAACTATATGACATAAGAGTCTCTGTTAGTATCTTGGAATCGAGGGTTAATATCTCCTGAGAGGGGGTTATTGAACAGGGGGGTTTATAGTCATTTCTGTGATTCAACCTGCTTATGTGTGATGTTTATGGGCTTGTGGTTGGGACTTCGAGGCCTTTGGAAGTGACGCAGCCTTTTGATTGGGCACGCTTTTTTGGACCATACGGTTCACCTTGTGTTCGGGCGTGGTTACACTCCGTTCCCCATTTCCGCATTCCTGACCATGTGGCGAATGAGATATTCTAGTCCACAGGGGTCTGGTCATAGGAGGTGGTGAGTGCCTCAGCCATTGTGGTTGTCAGGTGCCGTTTTTGTTTTAATACTTTAGTCCATATTGATATTTCCTCTATCCAGTTATGGAGGATTCTGATGCTGAGACTGTGATCATTTCAGATTCAGTTGAGGAGGATTCTGATACTGAGACTATTTTAATCTCAGATTCTGTGTCCGGTGATGACTCCGGATTGGCCTCGTTGACACATGTCAACCAGTTTTGTTCCGTATGCCATATAAGAGTGCCTGGCTCCTCGTGCTCGGGAAATCAGGGGACTGTTGAGCCATCCGTCTCTGGGGGCCCCGTCCTCTGAGAGGCGAGTTTCCTACCAATTCATACTTCTACACATGTGGGTAACCCAGTTTATGGTTCCTCAGTGCGGGGTGGCTTGTTCCCCCCGGAGGTTGCAGCACATTTTCACTTCCAGATAATGTTAGCGATGGTCCGTCTGTAAAGTCTAGATGTTTCTTTGAGATTGTGCTCATGCCCTATTGTTCCGGTTCTTCTGCCTAGGGGTGGGCCTCTATAGTTCCCCGCGGGTGTAACTGTTCCGGAGTGTTGTGCCTTTCGTTACAGTATTGCGCGCCTTAGCGTGTTGCTTAGACATCTTTTTCAGTTATTAAATTACCCTATCGTTAACAGATATGGGGACTTTCATTCTGATAATTCGAATGGTGCACCTCATTAGACATGTGGGGCTATCTCCTGTTTGTCATTTTTTTGAGATCTTTCCCAGTTTTTTGAAAGATAGGGCTCCATTTGGCTGGTCCTGAGGGTAGGCCTGTGTCTTTTGGGCGTTAATCTTCGGGTTGCCTTATATTTTATTTTGTATGCGATGGGATGTCTTTTATTTGTGTTTGTTTCCTTCGGGAACCATCTGGGATCGATACTCTTTGTTACTTCGGAAGTTGTTTGGACATGTTAGTCCTATGTTTAATAATGTCTGTTTCCCTTTTTTCCCCATATGTGGGAGAATTTATGCAGCTTGCCGGTTAGGACCCGGAGTACAGGCTGGTCCTGTCGGGTTAGTTTGGTTTTGTGGCTGTTCAGACACATGGCACTGCTGGATCGGTAGTAGCGCTGAGTGCTCAAGTTATCATTGTTTTTTATGTTCAACTAAGCATTCAAGAGGACCTGTGGGTTCACGAGGCGGGAAAGGATTGTTTCAGTCCTAATAGCCTTCAGTCATAGATGACCAGGCAGGGGAGTGATATGCTGCGTCATTCTATCTGACATCTGATTTCATCAGAACCTAGAGTTTCCTCCTCCATGTGAGGGAGGGCTGCCAGGTGTAGTGCCCCATTGCCACTGGTTGAGTGGTTTGGCCTTCAGTTTTTAGGCTTCTGGATGGTCCTATGGGGCTTGATCCAAGAGCTTGTATGGATAGCTCAGCGCTGCAGAATCTGTTGGCGCTCTACAAATACCTGATAATAATAATAGCTGTCCAGCATGCGGAAGGTTTTGTATTTTGAAACCTGTTGCAGTTTTTGGCACTTTTAAAAGGGGTGCGTGTCAGCTGTTACTAGTGTATCTAGATACGGTGCTTACTCTGGGCTGCGTAAGGTCTGTCTCCGGGTGGGTTAGATCTCCTTTTGGGAATCTGTGTTCCGGACGTTGGTTGGTCCCTGTAGGGACTTGTTTAGCCCAGGTTTTCCCAGAGCTGGCAAGGTTTAGCACCTTTTCTCTCCCCTGTGTCCTCTGCCTGTGTGGAGGTGATGGGGAGACTAGCCCTGCTAGTAGGGTTTTAGGAACTTCAAGGTATCCCTTCTGTTGTCCTGTGGCCTTGTGGAGTCTCTTCATTTGACTTCTAGCCTTGCTCCTTGGAGAGTTGGACTCTATTTAGGGGTGGTTCCTTCCTTTGGTCGGAGCTTTTGAGTTCTCTTCGCTGTCCGGATTTTCTGGATATGCTCAGTTCCTTTTGTCTGGCTTTTTGGCCAGTTGGGGTGTTTAGTTACAGGATATAGTTGCCTGAACTATTAGGTACCTGGACCTGTTTTTTCTTCCTGAGTCTTCCTCTTTCTGGGCCTTCGCTCCTGTCCCAGTTTTGGGATTTTGGCTCTCAGGGCTGGTTAGGATGTTCCACGGTTGGGAACTGGGGCTCTGTCCTTGCTCCATCTACCTGACTGGGTCAGGGTTGGCCTGGTCTATCAGAGTATTTATTGCTCTTTGCCACAGAGTAACCCATGTCATCTGGGGTTAGCTGGGTGGCGTGCGCCTCAAGAATGGTGGGTTTCTACCCAGCTGCTGGTGCTGGATTCCAGTTTCTGGTGCGCCTTAGGTTTGCATTCCCCTGTTAGTTTGCCAGTGTACCTGTGGATTCTCTGCTCTGCAGGCGAATGGGTTGGCTGTGCCTCTTTTGGGCGAACTACTTGTGTGGGGGTCCTTTCTAAGACATCTGCGGGGGATTTCTTCATGTTTACCCGGTGGCTTCGGGCCTTGAGGACGGTTATTGCCCTTCCGGCCTCTTCCCTTATTCTTTAGGGGATATTCTTTTCTTCGGGAGACGGAGCCCTTACTAGAGGCTTCTGGTCGGGAAGTGGAAGGTGGACTTGGTTCCACCTGGAATCTTGCTGGTTCCATGTCAGACTATGGGGCCTTGTTTTGATAGATCCTTAGGTCTATGGCCTTGTCTGTTTTCAAAGTTGGGTTGTACTTGTGCTCTGAAGGGATGGCTCTGCCATCTTTATGCTCGTTCCTCTACCAGTTTCGGGATTCTTTGTTCCCTTGTATTGGTGGCCCAACTGGGTCTACAGGTCAGGATGCCAGAGTCTATGGGTCACAGTATCCTTTGGGATGTGTGAGCTTGCTGAGTCTATTCTGATATCTCAGTCTGCTAGGAGAAGGTTTTTCCTTGCTCCTTTGACAGGAGATGGTTTCCTCTTCCTTTGGGTTCTGAGGGTATTCTCTCCTTCTCGGGGGGCCTCAACGGAGGCTTTGTGTTCCCCTTTTTAGGGACCTGTGAGTAGGTCCGGCGGCTTAGGTTGCCTGGAGCGTGCCCTCTGTCGGGGCTGTTTTGTGCGGTCTGTTTCTTGACAACTGCTGCTGCTTCTTCTTCCTTGCAAGCTCCCTCTGTGTTCTCAAACTTGGGGTTTCGCCTGGGTCTTTTACACGCTCTTTCACGGTTGAATACTTGGGTATTCTATAGGCAGGCGCTGGGAGCACTTTGCCTCTTTAGTTGCGTTCCATGCTTGCAGGATGTTGGGGGGACGCCTTTTCGGTCTCCGTGCCCAGTATTATCCCGGGTTTCGCCTGGTATAGGCGCGGCCTCCTTTCCTGTTTGGGTTCATTTGGGTCTCTGATTACTGGGCCCACTCTTGGAGGTGCTGTTTTTTGCATTGAGGGACTTTTCGGTTTCCTCAGTCCTCCTTTGCCTTGTTCCCTTTGCGGATTTCGGCTGGTTTACCCTTCATTTGTGAGGGGTGAGTGGTGTGGGACTGTCTGTTGGGCGACGGTGTCTCTTGGTGGACTGTTGGCTCAGTCGAGTCCGTTTTGCCGTCTCTAATTTGGCTCTGGACTTTTTTCTCGGCTTCGGACGAAGCAGGATTTTCTATTGGGTAGAGGTTCAGGCCTGGTGCCCTCAGTATGAGCTGCCTATTGTACCCTCCTGTCTTGGCATTCAGTGTCCTCTATAGCTTGGGTATTGGTTTCCCAAAAGTAATGAATGCAGCTGTGGACTCTTTCCATTTAAGAAGAAAAACAAATAATACTTACCTGATAATTTCCTTTTCTTCTGATGCAAAGAGTCCACAGTTTCCCACCCTTAATTTTATGTGCTTATCTTCCTTATCTTCTTCTGGCACCTTTTCACCCTGATATTTCTTCTACTGTTCCTTGTTCCTCTGCAGAATGACTGGGGGATGAGGGGAGTGGGAGGAGTATTTAAGCCTTTGGCTGGGGTGTCTTTGCCTCTTCCTGGTGGCCAGGTTCTGAATTCCCAAAAGTAATGAATGCAGCTGTGGACTCTTTCCATCGGAAGAAAAGGAAATTATCCGGTAAGCATAATTTGTTATTGTCACTGTACTTGAAGACCTATAAGGGAGGATTTTGGACATCAGATAATTGTCAGCACAGACTGGTCCAGAAAAAGGGTATGTGTTGTTTCCCCTAATTTCTATATTGTTGTTTGAAAAATTCTCATAAGAAAAACCCATCTGCTATAGTTAACCCCTTAATGACCGGACCATTTTTCAGTTTTCTTACCCTTAATGACAATGGCTATTTTTACATTTCTGCAGTGTTTGTGTTTAGCTGTAATTTTCCTCTTACTCATTTACTGTACCCACACATATTATATACCGTTTTTCTCGCCATTAAATGGACTTTCTAAAGATACCATTTTTTTCATCACATCTTATAATTTAATATAAAAAATATATAAAATATGAGGAAAAAATGGAAAAAAACACACTTTTTCTAACTTTGACCTCCAAAATCTGTTACACATCTACAACCACCAAAAAACACCCATGCTAAATAGTTTCTAAATTTTGTCCTGAGTTTAGAAATATCCAATGGTTACATGTTGTTTGCTTTTTTTGCAAGTTATAGGGCAATAAGTACAAGTAGAACTTTGCTATTTCCAAACCACTTTTTTTCAAAATTAGCGCTAGTTACATTGGAACACTGATATCTGTCCGGAATCCCTGAATATCCCTTGACATGTATATATTTTTTTTTAGAAGACAACCCAAAGTATTGATTTATGCCCATTTTGGTATATTTCATGCCACCATTTCACTGCCAAATGCGAGCAAATAAAAAAAAATTGTTCACTTTTTCACAAATTTTGTCACAAACTTTAGGTTTCTCACTGAAATTATTTACAAACAGTTTGTGCAATTATGGCACAAATGGTTGTAAATGCTTCTCTGGGATCCCCTTTGTTCAGAAATAGCAGACATATATGGCTTTGGCGTTGCTTTTTGGTAATTAGAAGGCCGCTAAATGCAGCTGCGCACCACACGTGTATTATGCCCAGCAGTGAAGGGGTTAATTAGGGATCTTGTAGGGACCTTGAAGGGTTAATTTTAGCTTTAGTGTAGTGTAGTAGACAACCCAAAGTATTGATCTAGGCCCATTTTGGTATATTTCATGCCACCATTTCACCGCCAAATGCGAGCAAATAAAAAAAAAAAAGTGACATTTTTCACAATTTTAGGTTTCTCACTTAAATTATTTACAAACAGCTTGTGCAATTATGGCACAAATGGTTGTAAATGCTTCTCTGGGATCTCCTTTGTTCATAAATAGCAGACATATATGGCTTTGGCGTTGCTTTTTGGCAATTAGGAGGCCGCTAAATGCTGCTGCGCACCACACTTGTATTAAGCCCAGCAGTGAAGGGGTTAATTAGGTAGCTTGCAGGGTTAATTTTAGCTTTAGTGTAGAGATTAGCCTCCCACCTGACACATCCCACCCCCTGATCCCTCCCAGACAGCTCTCTTCCCTCCCCCACCCCACAATTGTCCCCGCCATCTTAAGTACTGGCAGAAAGTCTGCCAGTACTAAAATAAAAGGTGTTTTTTTTTTGTTTTTGTTTTTTTTAATTATTCAGCTGTGATGGACCCCTGCCTTAACCCCCAACCTCCCTGATCCCCCCCAAACACCTCTCTAACCCTCCCCACCTACCTAATTGCCACCATCTTGGGTACTGGCAGCTGTCTGCCAGTACCCAGTTTTCCCCAAAAAATAAAGTGTTTTTGTTTTATTTTTACATGTTTTATTTTTATTTTTTCTGTAGTGTAGCTGCCCCAACCCCCCACCCCACCAGATCCTGATCCTGATCATTTATTTAAAAAATTCTGCCCCCCTCCCTCTTACCAAAATTCATTGGTGGCAGTGCCAGTGATTGCTGCGCGCGTGTGCCCACCCTCCTCCCTGTAAGCTCCCACCCACCAACGAACGGCCGCATCGCTACCGGTGCAGAGAGGGCCACAGAGTGGCTCTCTCTGCATCGGATGCTTTCTAAAGGGTATTGCAGGATGCCTCAATATCGAGGCATCACTGCAATACCCTGAGAGCTGCTGGAAGCGATTGCGATCGCTTCCAGCACTCTCTAAGACAACTGACGTACCAGGTACGTCCATTGTCACTAACTGCAAGTTTTTGCAGGACGTACCTGGTACGTCAGTTGTCATTAAGGGGTTAAAGAAAGGAAATGAGCAATGTTGGATACAAGATGTTTGCTATACTTGCAGACAGAATCCTTCATGAAGTGACCCTGAAAACTCCTTACTTGCCTAATTTAGTTATCTTTCTTTCAGTGGTAAATTATATAACTGTATTCTAAATGTAGTCATGGATGAAGATGAATCTAACTTATTTATTATGTTCCATTTTCAAATACCTAAGCCTTGCTGCAAGCTAGTTGGATACCATGCATCAAAAGTACCAACCTTTATTAGATAGAAATGATGTATTTTGCAGGATTATCATAGCACTATCACCTCTAAGTAAGAATGGAGATGTAAAGATGTCTCTTTCATGTGTCTTTCTAGTGATACAAGATCAAGACAAGATATGTCTGTAATCTGTACAGGGGAATACGTGTAATGTTTTGTAAAACCATTTAATGTGTAAACAACTGAAGCACTGGGAGAGGTTTATCAACATAAGCAGTTTAATTACTTAATTTATAAGTTAAGAAGTATATGCAGGAAACTGTAGCAATTGTTATATTACATTACTGAATAACTAAGTGAAGAAAGCTTATGAAAAAAATCTTTATGATCTTTGAGGACTCTTTAGATGAACAAGGAGCAAAATATTACCACTTAGCATGGATTATTTTTTTTTAAATAGATGAACATAGAATTAAAGATATTGATTTGGACATTGATAGTTTTAATTTACAAAATTAACAAAAGGATTCCTGGAGGTCTACGTATAAGGAGGTTTCCATTTTTTTTTTTTTTCCCAATTTAGATTTTATAGCAAAATGTAACACTATTTTGGATAAGTGCTCCTTTACTTGGACTAATTTATTAATTGACTATAAGAAACAAAATAAGTGCAGCATTAATCAAACAAATTAACCCCTTCAGGACAGACCCATCTGTCCAAGTTCTGAACGTAAACGTAAAAAAAAATAAGCACATGATCGTCACTCTAATCGTGTTCTTCAAAAATGGAGCTGATTGTCTCTTGGGGGACTGCCTGCGTTGCTAGTCACGTTTCCCAGACTGATCAACTGCAATTTGTTTCCAGAATAGAGCAGGAAATCCGCAAAAGTTAGGACATTCCATGTTGTCCTAAAGGTGTTTAATGGTTGATCATACATTTTGCTAGCCAATTATTTTTTTAAATCTTTTAGTTGTTGTACAAGTTTAACCCCTAGAAGCCGTTAGGACATTGCATGCCGCCCTAAAAGTGATGAGCCACTTTTAGGGCGGCATGGAATGTCCTAATGGCTTCTAGGGGTTAAACTTGTACAACAACTAAAAGATTTAAAAAATTAATTGGCTAGCAAAATGTATGATCAACCATTTGAGAGAAATACAGCTCTTGAAAGAATTAAGAAACCAATGCAAAATTATCAGTTTATCTGGTTTTATTATGTATAGATATGTGTTTGAATAACATTAACATTTTTCTTTTATTCTATAAACTACTGACATTTCTCCCAAATTCCAAATAAAAATATTATAATTTTCAGCATTTGCAGAAAATGACAACTCGTCAAAATAACAAAACTAAAGTTGCAGTTTTTTCAGACCTCGAATAATACAAAGAAGACAAGTTAATGTTCATTTTTAACCTCTTCTTGACATTGGGACGTTCCATGCCGTCCTAACTGTGCTGGGCTTTAGCGCCATTAGGACGACATGGAACGTCCTATGGGATTAGGTCATGGTGGGGGGTGCCTAGCGTTGTAGGCCTGCTCCCCTGACCCGATCCCATCATTGAAATCTCACGATCGGATGATTTAAATTTGTTTACATCTGAACCAAGTTGGCGATCTATGTTGACTATTTTCTCCAACCCTGTTTGGGGCAAATGGCATAGTTTTTTAGGGATTCATCCCGTTTACTTGACCTCCTTAAACCGCTAACAATTGAGGAAGATTGGATATTAGTCACCGCTGATGTTACGAGTTTGTACACTATCATAACTCACGATGAGGGTAAAACCTGTGTCCATGACACTTTGAATAAGTATCCGCTGGTAGGGCCTCCTGTGGACTATCTTATAGAGCTCTTGGATCTGAGCCTTACTTTGAATTACTTTCGCTTTGAGAGATCATTTTACCAAAAGATCAAGGGCACGGCGATAGGTTTAAATGTAGCCCCATCGTTGGCCAACCTCTATATGAAGCACTGTGAGTGTACAGTGATGAGGATCCACCAGAAAAAAGAGGTAGCATTCTACCGAAGCTACATCGACGAGCTGTTCATGATATGGACAGGGTCGAAACATGATCTGAAAGTATGGTTCGAAACTCTGAACCAACTAGCCTTCCCGGTGAAATTTAAGATCAACTATCATGAATCGGTGGATTTCTTAGACTTGAGAATATACAAGGTCGGGAGTAAATTGGGTACTTCCCTGTTCCAGAAACCCACTGACCGAAATTCACTTTTGCATGCAACTAGCTGCCATCCTTGAGCCCTATTGCAAGCCATCCCGCAAGCACAACTAACAAGAGTCATCAGGACCAACAGTGATATCAATATTAAAATCCAACAACTTGAGGCTATGAGCAATAAATTCTTCGATAGAGGATACCATCCGAAAATTATCAATCGGGCAAGAGCAAAATGCATGGGCGATGAAGTCCTGTCCAGGGAAGAGGAGTCAAGTAACTCACGTATGACTTTCATTACTAAATATTCCCCTGATTCACGATTGGCTGGAACAAGCCTGCGTCAGCATTGGCATATTATACAAGGGGATCCTAATCTGCCACTCTCCAAATGGGCGCCACCTTGTGTAGGTTACAAAAGGAACACTAATCTAAGGGATTTCATTATGAAGACCAACCCTATCCATTGTTATCAGGACACAACCTGGCTACAACCCAAGAAGATGGGTTGTTTTCGATGCTTAGGGTGTACTACGTGCAGCTCTATGCTCCCGGGACCAACGTTCAGACACCCATAAAACAAAAAATACACTATTAGCCATCGGTTGACCTGTTGTACGAAATACGTTGTATATCTACTAAGATGTAGTTGTGCCAAATTTTATGTGGGTAAAACCACTGACGATGCCCGTACAAGAATGGCTAATCATAGATCAGCGATTAGGGCTGCAATCAAGATCAAAAATAGCGATCAACCGGTCGCAAGACATTTTTTTGAAGCTGGCCACAATCCAACGGACCTTCGGTTTGTCTTGATTTGACCATGTGCCTCCTTTAAGACGTGGTGGGGATAGAAACAAGATCCTCCTTTAGATTGAAGCTAGATGGACATACCGTCTCAACACGATACATCCACAGGGTCTTAACTCTATGCTAGATTGGCATTGCTTCCTTTAATGAGAGCTCCCTTTAATGAGAATGTCCACTAATGAGGTTGTCCTTTTGATCCAGTTGTGAGAGCTCATGATCCATTTGTTGTGGTATTTGGCACCATTATTCCACCTAGACTAGTTGCTCTTAATCCTTGCCTATAGAGTCCCTCCAGAGTTTCTTACTATTGTCTGTTTATTGGGCATTATGGACCAGCATCATGTACTCTTGTGGGAGTCCATTTTTGTCTCATATCTTGTCCTACATTGGCCCTCTAGTTTTTCTTTTTCTCTTTTCCTTTTCTATTTCTTTTACTTTTTCTTGTTCTTTTCATTTTCCACTTGATTATTACCATTTCTTCCAGCACATGTTGTATGTTTATTTATTTTTTGCCACAGGCGTTAGTCTTATCTGGAGCATTCCTTCCTTTTGTGCTATTGCTCTACCGCTGGTGTTTCTGCTCAGCTATTGATGTGCTCCCTGGTTCTATGGCAACCGCCCTTGTTATGCTGACAGCGCTTGTCCTTCAATTAATCTATGTTATACAGCTCAATTGTTTATTGGCATATGTGTTTAACTTATTGTCCATGTGCGAATGCGTTCTTTGGCTTGTTTTTAAATGTCACTTTAATATTGTTACTATATTGTACATGTACACTTTTACTCTATTTTATTATGAGCATCTGATGATATTTTTGTCCACTTATTTTCAACTTTTATGTTATGAGGATCTGATGTTATTTGTCTTTACTGAAGTTGCTAGGACTACCACTTGGCATTTTTTTGCTCTAATTTGGGGTGGGGTTTGTGTTCATTGGATTTGTGTTCTATAAATGTTTGTGTTTCACTGTCTGAGGAAGGGGATACGGTCCTTGGCAAGTTGGCTTGAAGTGAGAGTGCTCTTCATTTGCTAAATTATATATATATATATATATATATATATATATATATATGTGTGTGTGTGTGTACAAAAAAAAGGATTTTTTTAAAAATTCTTAAGTCATTATTGTTTAAGATTAATACAATATTAATTATGACCAGGGACTCCTTTTAAAGATATAATTGTTTTAAATTAGAGATGTATATTTCAAAATAAATAGTTATTCCATAATTGAATTTAAATCTAATTCGGCATTTAGACCTTAATGGTTCTAGAGTTTTAAACAGAAATATTAGTTCTGCCTCTGTTCGTAGGAGTTTTTTATTTAGATCACCTCCTCTCCAGTTATTATTTGTTATTTTCCTTATGCCCCAATATTTGAGGCCTTTTGTATCCTTATTATGGTGTTCTTTGAAATGTTGTGAAAGTAGATGTCCCATGAAGCCGTGCTCAATGTTGAGCAAGTGTTCACGGATTCTATCTTTGAGGGGGCGGGAAGTCTCCCCCAAATATTGTTTATTACATGGACATTGTATCAGGTACACCACATTTCTGTTGGTGCACCTGATACAATCTCTTATCTCAAATTCCTTTTTTGTGCTATGGGATGTTGCTATTTTTGTTTTATTACTGAAATTGTGTGTTTTGCAACTGATACATGGGTACAATTCTTTAAGTTTCTGTTTAAAAAGATCTCTCTATAAGAGTCTATAAAAGTGCTTGGGGCTAAGATATTTTTTAATTTTTTTGCTTTTTTAAAAACCAAAGATGGTCTTTCTGGAAGTAATTCCCCAATGATTGGGTCCCTTTGTAGGATGTACCAGTGTTTGTTTAGGATGGACCTTATCTGATTATGATTATTGTTGTAGTCTGTTATGAATGGAACCCATAGTGAGTCAGGAGTTGACAATGTTTTACTTTTTCGTTGTAATATCTTTTTTGCTTTCTCTATTAGGTTTCAATCATAGCCCTTTTGTAGGAACGTTTTCTCTAGCTATATAGCTTGTTCATCGTAGTCCTCTAGCCTTGTACAATTTTTTTCTGATTCTAGTGAATTGAGTATAGGGAATGTTCTCCATCCATTTTTTGTAATGACAACTTTTACTATGTACAGAATTATTAGATTCTACTTAGAGGCCTATTTATCATATGTCTGTCGGACCTGATCCGACAGTGTGGATCAGGTCTGACAGACATCGCTGAATGCGGAGAGCAATACGCTCTCCGTATTCAGCATTGCACCAGCAGCTCTTGTGAGCTGCTGGTGCAATGCCGCCCACTGCAGACGCCAGCAGGGGGCATCAATCAACCCAATCATACTCGATCAGGTTGATTTGTGGCAATGTCTGTCCGTCTGCTCAGAGCAGGCAGACAGGGTTATGGAGCAGCAGTCTTTAGAAACACGGGGGCCTCAAGCTCCATTCGGAGCTTGATAGATAGGCCCCTTTGGGTTGTCTACTAAAAAATAATATATACATGTGAAGGGTTATCCAGGGATTACTGACAGATATCAGTGTTAAAATGTAACTTATGCAAATTTTGAAAAAAAAAATGGTTTGGAAATAGCTAAGTGCTACTTGTATTTATTGCCCTATAACTTGCAAAAAAAGAAAAGAACATGTAAACATTGGGTATTTCTAAACTTAGGACAAAATTTAGAAACTATTTAGCATGGGTGTTTTTTGGTGGTTGTAGATGTGTAACAGATTTTGGGGGTCGAAGTTAGAAAAAGTTTTTTTTTTCCATTTTTTTCCTCATATTTTATAAAAAAATATTATAGTAAATTATATGATATGATGAAAATAATGGTATCTTTAGAAAGTCCATTTAATGGCGAGAAAAACGGTATATAATATGTGTGGGTAAAGTAAATGAGTAAGAGGAAAATTACAGCTAAACACAAACACCGCAGAAATGTAAAAATAGCCCTGGTCCTTAAGGGTAAGAAATTGAAAAATGGCCTTGTCCATAATGGGGTAATGTTTAGACAGAAGTGCTAGGGGTGCAAGGGATGCAGCTGCTACTACCATTGTCATATGTGTGTCTGGATGCGCCATGTATAAATATTAAAACCTTTGGCTAGATTACGAGGTTTGCGTTAGAGGCTATGCGGTGCTAACGAGCAGTTTATGCTCACCGCTCACTTACAGACAGCGCTGGTATTACAAGTTTTTACAAACCCGGCATTAACAGGCAAAAAGTGAGTGTTGAGCAAAATTTTGCTCCACATCTCACTCCAATACCAGCGCTGCTTACGTTAGCGGTGAACTGGTGTAACGTGCTCGTGCACAATTTACCCATAGGAATCAACGGGGAGAGACGGCTGAAAAAAAGTCTAACACCTGCAAAAAAGCAGCGTTTAGCTCCTAACGCAGCCCCATTGATTCCTATGGGGAAATAAAAGTTATGTATACACCTAACACCCTAACATGAACCCCGAGTCTAAACACCCCATATCTTACACTTACTAACCCCTAATCTGCTGCCCCCGACATCGCCGACACCTATATTATACTTATTAACCCCTAATCTGCTGCCCACAACATCGCAAACACCTACATTATATTATTAACCCCTAATCTGCCACTCCCGACATCACCGCCACTATTCTAAATTTATTAACCCCTAAACCTAAGTATAACCCTAACCCCCCTTAACTTAAATAAATCTAAATAAAATTCCTATCATTAACTAAATTATTCCTATTTTAAACTAAATACCTATAAAATAAACCCTAAGATAGCTACAATATAACTAATAGTTACATTGTATCTATTTTAGGATTTATTTTCATTTTACAGGCAAGTTTGTATTTATTTTAACTAGGTAGAATAGTTAATAAATAGTTATTAACTATTTAATAAACTACCTAGCTAAAATAAAGACAAATTGACCTGTAAAATAAAACCTAACCTAAGTTACACTAACACCTAACACTACACTATAATTAAATTAATTCCCTAAATTAAATAAGATTAAAGTACAAACCCCCCCCCACTAAATTACAGAAAATAATAAACAAATTACAAGATTTTTAAACTAATTACACCTAATCTAATACCCCTAACAAAATAAAAAAGCCCCCCCCCAAAATAAAAAAAAAGCCCTACCCTACACTAAATTACAAATAGTCCTTAAAAGGGCCTTTTGCGGGGCATTGCCCCAAAGTAATCAGCTCTTTTGTCTGTAAAAAAAAATTACAAATCCCCCCCAACATTAAAACCCACCACCTACACAACCAACCCTATTCTAAAACCCACCCAATACCTCCTTAAAAAACCTAACACTAACCCCTTGAAGATCACCTTACCGGGAGAAGTCTTCATCCAACCGGTTCGAAGTCCTCAACGAAGCTGGGAGAAGTCTTCATCCAAGCCGGGCGAAGTGGTCCTCCAGACGGGCAGAAGTCTTCATCCAGACGGCATCTTCTATCTTCATCCATCCGGCACGGAGCGGGTCCATCTTCAAGACATCCGACATGGAGCATCCTCTTCCCTCTTAGGGAATTAATTTAATTATAGTATAGTGTTAGGTGTTAGTGTAACTTAGGTTAGGTTTTATTTTACAGGTCAATTTGTCTTTATTTTAGCTAGGTAGTTAGTAAATAGTTAATAACTATTTAGTAACTATTCTACCTAGTTAAAATAAATACAAACTTGCCTGTAAAATAAAAATAAACCCTAAGCTAGCTACAATGTAACTATTAGTTATATTGTAGCTAGCTTAGGGTTTATTTTACAGGTAAGTATTTAGTTTTAAATATCAATTATTTAGTTAATTATAGTAATTTTTATTTAGATTTCTTTTAATTATTTTTAAGTTAGGGAGGGTTAGGGTTAGATTTAGGGGTTAATAACTTTAGTATAGTGGCGGCGATGTTGGGGGCGGCAGATTAGGGGTTAATAAATGTAGGTAGGTGTCGGCGATGTTAGGGACAGCAGATTAGGGGTTAATAATATTTAACTAATGTTTGCGAGGCGGAATATGGCGGTTTAGGGGTTAATATATTTATTATAGTGGTGGCGATGTCCGGTTCGGCAGATTAGGGGTTAAACATTTTAGTTTAGTGTTTGCGATGCGGGAGGGCCTCGGTTAAGGGGTTAATAGGTAGTTTATGGGTGTTAGTGTACTTTTTAGCACTTTAGTTAAGAGTTTTATGCTACAGCGTTGTACCATAAAACTCTTAACTACGGACTTTAAAATGCGGTACTAGGCTTGACAGGAGAGGGTGTACCGCTCACTTTTTGTCAGACTCGTAATACCGGTGCTATGCAAGTCCCATTGAAAAAAGAGGATACGCAATTTACGTAAGTGGATTTGCGGTATTTCCAAGTCTGGACAAAAAGTGATCGGTACACCTATACCTGCAAGACTTGTAATACCAGCGGGCATTAAAAAGCAGCGTTAGGACCGGCCAACGCAAAACTCATAATCTAGGCGCTTGTTTGCGGTTACTTAATAGACACATTTATTCTTGGTCTTACTAAATAATTTTAGGATTTAAAAAAATAAACTAAACTAATGTATTTTTCTGTTAAGTGCATTTTATTTCTGAATCTCCTCTTATTCTGGTAAGTTACTGCTTAATACATTACACTGATGTTCTTATTTGTCCATCTATAGTTAGCAAAGTAATTTATTTGTGGCCTCACAAACTAATTATGGGATATAAACTATTTGTGTATATAGTCTCGTTCTAACAAGCTATTAATATATTACATTAACATTCTTATTTGCTACTAGTGAACAAATATTTACATTTTCTTATAACATTTTAATGTTATATTTTCTTATCATGCTAACTAGGCTAACTTGCTAAGTATGTATGTTCCTAATACTGTATTATTTACTTATCCTGTCTCCTGTAGCCACAGTGTGGCTGGCCTGTCACAGTGTAGTTGTGTATTCAGTTACCAGCGTGCCTACTGTGTACCTGTGTGCCCTATCAGTAACAGCAATATATGGGTATCCAGTCTCTTGTCAGTCTTAATAGTATTTGTAAGTCTGCTTACTTTACTGAAACTAGTGTTTGTCTGCCTTTTGTATCCTAAAATATTTTTTACCTCCAATGTGACTGCATGTTGTGTACATTATCTGAAACAACCAAAAAGAGAGAGAGGGAAACTGAAAACAAAACTGACCAAAACTTATATTTAAAACTTATGCTTGAAGTTCACTGGAAAAATACCCAAGGCCAAATGGCCTAATTCACAGTGTGACCCTGTGTTGCCAGATTCAAAGGTGTAGATTCACTTCGCTACAATAAATCGGTCAAAAAGAAATTTATATATACATATGTAGATTAATGGTATCCAGAAACAGTTCCCCAATTGGGTATGCGGCTATGAACAGGTGTCTCACCACCCAGAGCAGAGTCCCATCCTATTAACATGACATTGGATAACATACATTGCCGCTGATAGATGTAAAAGCCCTTCTCGTGTTACTCACTTGGTGCTTCTCCGTAGCGGCATTCGGCGTCCTCTCTCCCTTCGCTCAGTGCCGCTCTGGTCCCGCCTTCCTCCAAGAAGCTTCCGCGGGTAGAGCCTATCAGGCACGAGCCGACAACCGCGTCGTCATGGGTGAACTGCCAATCAGAGCGCTCCAAAATCGGCAAGACAGAGAGTAACACAGGCTGCGTGTGGAAAATCCTCCTCCGTATCCAGCTAGAATCCGGTCACACTGGCTTAGTGTAATGAGGGTATATATGAGTTAGTTATAGGTCAGGCAGGTGCTGGTGCTCAAACAGGCCAATAACAAAGTACCAATGAAAGAAAGTTGAGAAAACAAGCAAATAAATTAAAACATAGCATTTACTCCAAGACTTTAAAAAGCAGGATCACAGTGACATCCTATGAGATTGATTAACACCTCGGGGCTGGCAGGCTTACGCGTTTCGGCATTGCGCCGTAGTCATATGCTATGACTACGGCGCAATGCCGAAACGCGTAAGCCTGCCAGCCCCGAGGTGTTAATCAATCTCATAGGATGTCACTGTGATCCTGCTTTTTAAAGTCTTGGAATAAATGCTATGTTTTAATTTATTTGCTGGTTTGCTCAACTTTCTTTCATTGGTACTGTGTACATTATCTGGTCACAGGTAACCAGTTTTATAATCTTTGAGTCAAACCTGTGATACTGTACTTTACCAGTTCCTGCTTAATAAAGTTACTTCACTGTGACCAAGTCTAAAAGGCCATTTTAAACTTATGGCTCAGTTCCATAACCAGAAATTATCTCTAGTGAACTCCACCTCCCTGTTGCTGCAACCGCACACGTGCCAGATATAGCAGGTGGTTATTGTGTCCTGGTAATGGAAAGAATAAATCCTCAGCATTTACTGTTCTCTTCCTTTATTCTGAAACTTGCTAGTATGCACATGGGACTATATTACACAACTCTCCAATCAAATCTCGGGCAGGGGCTCAACAACTTTTGCAAATAATTATGTATTTATTTTTTTATGTATTTATTATAACTTTACATTAATTGCACCAGATAACCATTTAATTACTATTTTACATCATTTTTTATAACATTTACTTAAAGTACATACAAAAATTTAAATTAAAATATACATGAAAAAAAAATGAAATAAAATCTTTAGCTAAGTCAGCTAAGGCCAAACATGTCTAGAATTGTTAGTTTTGATAACTGTTAAAGTCTGTATCTGCAGCTATGTATCTCATGTTCTAAAATGGTGCATCTTTTATTTGGCACCTTTCTCTGATTCTTTGCTTTAAAAAAAACAACTCACCCTCAATGCGTTAAAGGGCCAGGTCACTTTGCATTTGTAGTTACAAACTAATAAATGTATATAAAATTATTATAATTTTTTTTATTATATATACTTACAACAATATAGCAAGAAATCCAGTTGATATTTGCTATTAAAATAAGGGGTAAATCTTTTTGTGGGCTACTCTAATCACAGCATTTCTGCATAGTAAGCTTCTGCATATTTCTTTCTTATGCACAATGGCTCCTTAAGATAAAGGTACAGCGACCAGTCATCATCTGCACTAAGCGTCAGTTAGAATGTTGGCATTAGTGCTTAGTGTTTATTTATTGCAGCTGTAAGAGAGGGATCAGGAATAGGGCAATTGTCTTCACAGAGCAGATGAAGCAAAATCCACTTTCAATGTGAATAGAGATGTCTTCCTGTATGTTACCAATAAACACATTTTCAGTGGATTCGGGCACATCTCCTTTGTGCATTGCTTGGATTTCCATAGATTAAAAAACATAATCATAGTAGTAATGCTCTAAATGTTGCCGTGTCATGGATAGAGAGCTTGCATGCACAGTTGTGATGTAGGGAATTAATCATCCACGGAATGAAACAGGTACAAAAGATAGCAGGCACTACTGAGTTACTAAAAATAAAAAGTATACACTTATTGGTTCCACATAAAAATGAAGAGCTCCCAGACAGGGGACAACACAAAAGGAATGTCTTACGTGTTTCATGCCCCCTAGTGGCGCTTAATCATAGACGGCAGGTGCAGTTGTGAGGCCACCTATTTATGCAAAAAAGCAGCAACAGGTTAACCCCCAACTGACCACAAAAAAGTTAAAAACATACTCCATACAGAGTAAGGTATAAGAAAGCAACATTGCTAACACAATATAATAACAGTGATATGGTAAAAAGCAAACAATGAAAAACTAACATGTGTAAATTTATACATACTTGTGAAATTTTCATGATGAACTTATGTTTAGCACAATGGCCTAAAGATAATGATAAATACAGGGAGGGCCAAAGAATTAATGCAGATCATGATGTGCAAATCTATTGTACATAGGTCCAAATGTTGAGGGGAGAAGATCAATTTTAAAAAAATATATATAATAGTGTTTCTATATATATGGCAAAATACAACTCAGTCATCAATAAAATAACTGATGTCAAATTCTCTATTGATGCCTAAGGGGGTTTTAGTTTGAAGTTTTAAAATCCAAAACAATTCATTTTTGTCAATGATTTTGTTTGTTACCCCCTCTAATTAATCATCCACCCACAATGAATACTTTCACTAAAAATATCTTAATTAAACTTACTTATGGAAAAATGTAAAATAATTAATAGACTTGTATGAAGAATCATTTATTTTGTTCTCGGCAAAGCTTTGAACTTTTTGGGGTTTGCAGCTCTTTAATAGCTCCACTATATGTATTCATGCTCACTAATCTCTGATAGGATTATTGAGCTGGGAGAGCTTGTTCTTCAACAACTATGCAGTATAAACATTGTCTTTATGCTTTTTCCCCCCATTGGTTACAATTATAATCAGCAGGAAGCTGGCCGACATGTTTATTTTCATGTAATCACCATCTGTTGAAGAGGCAAAGAACCAATGATAGTCGTTCCTTGCCTCTTTTCTGCTTGCCCAGCAACTGCATTTCTCCACTTTCAATAGCGACAGCAAAAAAACACTTGAATGTGTATCTATTTTGCAGCAGTACTGGACATCGATACAGGTCTAAATGGCATAAGTATTATATTTAATTCATCACAAAATAAATCTCTAATAAATAGTACATAAGTCAGTTAAATTTTATTCTTGTTATATTGTTAATGTGAAAGAATATTTTAAACTAATATTGTTGTTTGTCATTTTATTTATATTAGTCTTGTTCTCAAACCCAGCATCAAATATAGACAAGTGATGAACTTTACACCTCACTCCAGATATAGCCTCCTTTGCTAGTGCAGTCTTCTCACAATTGACTA